>NW_012130140.1:368510-378398 GCF_000143395.1 Atta cephalotes
AACATATATATATATATATATATATATATATATATATATTTTCTCTTTATTTTGTAGGCGCGGTAGGCGGCGAAGGAGGTGACGAGGATGACAAGGAGAAGGAAGAGGAGGCCGAGAGAGAGAGGCAAGAGGCTATCAGGGAGGCTGAAGAACGAAGAAAGGAGAAACATCGCAAAATGGAAGAAGAACGAGAGAAGATGCGGCAAGAGATCAGAGATAAGGTCAGCAATGATGATTTTGCTTTTGCGTTTTTATTTAAAAAGTTTTTGCATTTCTTTGGGATTGACTAATAAATTCGATTTTCATATATTTATTTTTATCGTTAAAAATTTATCGTTATTCGCATCGTAATTATAGAATTTAATATTATTTACATATCAAAATTGTTACTGTTCGATCGTTTAAATCATTTCAAAGGAATATAATGTTATAAAAAATATTATCCATTAAATATTGGGTCAGGGAAAAAGTCTCTTCGTGTTTAAAAAAATTTTTTTGCAAAAGTTTTTCATTTATTGCGAAATTTTCGTTACAATTACATCATTCGCTAGAGCAAAGTTTCAACTTTAAGAATCTGTTTTTTAAATTGCGATATATGATAATATGATGATTTTATCAGAGTTATGAGCAATCAAAGTCAGAATGCTTCTCTTTATTTAACTCGCGAATAACTCAGGAACAAAAAATCATAGAAACATTAAAAAAAAAGATGATTTTGTAGACAAAGCTTCAAGCTTTCATGAGCAGTCAAAAGTTTTCGTAAATTTTTTTAAGCACGTGAGAGATCCCCAAAGTGAAAAGAAAATTTTTCATCTTTTTCAGCTCGTAGTTTTTTAAATGTAAAAATTACTAAACTCATACAAACTCAAAAAATATAATAATTTTTCGAAAGTAGAGATTTCAAGCTTTAAAACTCTTTTTTAAAATTTAAATGTCGTTCATTTTTGACGAAGATATTATATATACAATTTTGAATTATAAAATACGAAAAAACTTTTTCCCCGATTCAATATTAAATTAATTAAAGACTGCCATAATTTTAGGACGTCAGGGCAGATTTACTTGTAAATGTCTTTTTAATAATATTTATGACAACATACATGGTATTTAAAGATTTGAAGATTGCCATATCAGAAACTGTTTATTATTTATAGTTTTTGTTATTAAAACACATTATTTGGAGATATTGTGAATCATATTTTTCAATTAATTAGTGGATTTTGTTCGTGACTATAAATATATCAGAGTTCGAGTTTGAATATCGCCACGTGTTTCTCCAGCATTTTCCACAAGAGTCCTCGATTTCATCTGGGTCATGTCAACGCCGTTGACTCCATCCTGACAGGACAATACATCAGGATTGATAATGGCGCGATCCAACGTGCATTTTACATCTCTTTCGTTCTCTCTCTTCCCTGTTCTTCTTTTTATCCACACATTTATTTCCCGCCCAACCAGTGAATGCATTGGAAGTTTTTTGTGAGATCCCGTCGGCGTATATTGTTCTATCCTGTTTGATCAATGCGTCGACGGATTCTATTTTCTATGTGACTCAACCTGATTGTTTTGTCCTCTAAAAAAAATGTCAAGTGGATCGATCGATCGAATCAATTTTAACGAAAACTCAAGAGTTAATATCGACTCTCTTCTTGCACGTCATTAATTAATAATTTTATATTAATATGAGATCAAAATTAATGAATATGCATAACACTGTATTTTTATTTTTGTAACAAAATTGTAAAATATTTCATCATGAAATAGGAATTTGATAGATTTGTATTTCTTTCACCGATATTTGCCCAATTGGTAGCGTTAGATTTTACATAATGTTAATTGGAGTGGAAACACGATTATCTCGTATGTAAACAGAAAATGATATCGTTGAAGGGACCAAACGCGTAATTCGACAATGTGTTGATCTATGTATGTGGCACACCGACCGCACTGTTGCAATGTGCCGTAATTCCACGTGCGGAAATGGTCGTCGAATGTGGTTAAATGTTGTAACTATTATCATGGCGAAGTTCGATTGTGGGAATTCGAATGCATCTTACAAGAGAACTACATGAAGTATTAAATTCTGATTTTAAACTTTACATATAGGTTAGATAAAAGAATGAATTTAGAAAATATTAGTTGCGGCGAAAAAAGTTTGAAAAGATGAAATCATCCCTTATAGATAACGCGGGTTTCAACTTTCTTCATTGTATCTTAAAAATTATTCGAGATAACAAAAAATGTTTTATTAAAACTTTTACACTAAAATTATGTTTAATATTCTTGAGACTTCCACTTCCTTCCTATCTAAAGGTCCTTTCTATCTAAAGATTATACGTTTCGTGGGTTTCTTACAGTATCAGGCTGCTTCTCGCCCTGATGGAATGAATTGCAAGATTCACGAAACGTTGGCATTCCAAGAATGGATCTGGACACGGAAGAAACTCGCGAAACGCATAATCTTTATATAAAATTATATTTATTCAATATATTTATTCAATAATATTTTTGAAAAATAAAAAAATTTTTTTAATAAAAAAATTATTTATTAAAATTATTATAAATGAATAGAGGTATTTTTGTTCTAAAGCTTTTGTATAAAACGTTTTTTATATCTTAAATAGTTTTCGAGATATAACGGAAAAAGCTCTTTGAAAACCGCTTTATTACATATAAGGTGATTTCATCCCTTCAAACTGTTTTTCCGTCGCAGTGAACAATTTCTAAATTCATTTTTTTATATAATCTATATATATACAAAGTTCCATGAAGATCAGAATTTATCACTTCTTATAATTTTCTCTTTAGATCAATTACAATAAATCAGTAAATCAATAATAATCACATATGCGTTTTGACAAAATTAGTTTACTGATTTGAGGAACATTTAATGAATTTACTCTAATCGAAAACAACGAAGTATCAAAAAAAACATTATTGTGATATAAAAAATTGCGCAAAAAATTAACGTTTTAGAGAAATATTATATAAACATCTAAAAATCAGTAATCCTATGAATTTAATCATTTTAAATTATTAAAATTCAATTAAGCGAAATTTAAACTTGAACAAATCTTAAAGAACTTATGAAAAGGTAAAACGGTACTAAAAAGACTAGTTAGAATTGGACAAATGTAATAACGAATAAAGCGAATTTCAGCGGCTTCATTACTCAGCGAAATCTAGATTAAAAAACGTCTTTCAACACGATGGCGTTTCAAGATTCGTTTAGTCCTCAGCGGTTTTATTCGTAAAGCAAGGAGATCTCGACAGAATATAATTAACACTAATGGCTGCTTCATCATAAGTGAAAGAACTACCTTCAAATCCTTTCTGTCTCGGTAGAAACATGATTCTTCGAAAATGAACGGAAAAGATTGAGAAGCAAGAGCCGCGATCTCTCATGAGAATAGAGCATCCACTATTCTCCTGCATAGTACTGGAAGAAGCTTTGGCATGGTAATCGCATTGGGTCAAATCAAATCCGATTTCCTATCTCGACTAATGAACGAAGTGGGACTTTGTTATAGTAAAGTCCTTGCGCAATTTGAAAATATTCATTTTATTTTCAAATTAATTTCGAGAATTTATCGTGGAAGAAACAGTGTATATAATATAATATATTATTTGAGCTATTTGTATAAAAAATACACACATATATTTTTTTTTTATTTTCTTATTAATTTGTCTCAACATATTATTTCATTTATTAGTACAAATATTTACTTTGTAACATTTATCATCACATCAAAACTGTGTGCGCACGCGCGCGCGCGCGCAAATTAGATACATTAATATTTATAAAATGCATTTATATTTATTTCGCGGTATGTGCGTGATTGCTTTACATTTTTTGTTACTGCTGGCTAAAAATATATTTAGGATATATTTTTGAGATTACAAGATAATTTTAAAATCTACAAATACATAGAATAAGTGATTTTTTTCAAAAAGATATTAATCGAAACATTTAATCGAAAATATTGAATCTTTCTCTCATTTTTCATAAAAAATAATATTACATTTAAAAGTTGACACAATGTTAAATAAATAGAAAAAGAGTGAAAAGTAGAAAAAGAGAAAAAGAGCGAAAAATTTCCAAAGTTCCATTTATCGATCTAATATTGTTTGTATTTCACATTACTCTGAGAAAATATTACACTACATCCAGCACTTTATTTTCTCTGTTTCCCCATTAGCCTTCTGTTTTTTCGTCTTCAAGAACATTTTCAAAGACGAGAAGAATCGCTAAAGAAATTGACATTATTGTACGCTGTTGTGACCATTAATATTATCATTTTTGTTGCAATATTTTTATTTTATTATATATTTTATCGAATGATTAACTATCGTTCTCCGTTTACACATAGTTTTTTTATTATCTTTCAACACTTTTGCATCAATTTTTTTTGATGGATATCATTAAAAAAATAATGATGCGAACTATTATTTATAACATTTAATAAAAAATTTCAATCGTAACTGAAATATTAGAATTGAAGAATTTGAAGAGTTTCTTGAACAATTAGAAATATTACTAAAATAAGTGTATGCGCACAGTAGATATTTGCTTTAAAGAAGCATTAATATAATATAACACAAAAATTGAATTTTGAATTAAAATAAATTTATTAGTGTTGTATTTATCAAATCATAATAAAAACATAAAACATTGAACAGATCGATGATGTATGTATATGAAGATGATGTTATGAATCAATATATAAGAGAATAATTTATTATCGATCTAGCCTTGATAACATTTTTAACGCAACCAATGTAAAGCAATCTATGGCTAACTGCATGTTGACATTTTCAATTCATCGAAACGATTGCAAGTTGCATAGAATCAGGTATAACAGTCGATCAGTAGCATTCAGTATATCATAACGGTTGCATTAAATAATTTACGTTACGTGCTAAACCGATGCTGCAACTTTAAAAGAAGTTAAATCCATCGAGATATTCTATTTTAATATCAAAATAAGAAACTAACGGCGTTGAAAATTATACGTGTAGAAGTCTAAGTAAAATAGGACAGCCATCGTTATAAGTGGCAAGTTCGGCATTAACCATCATATCGTGATTAAGATGATTGATCGGTTCTGTTGAACACCCATATCCTAGTAAATGTCGAAGATAATCTCCGAGGAAGGAAGAGGAAGCATCTTAAATGTGACAATGGAGGGGAGAAAAAAGACAACGATGAAGTGAACCAGGAAGAAAGAAGATTGAACTTAACTGGGGTCAAATTGACTCTAGTAGGGAGTCCCTGCATTCAATATGGCGACTTCCTAATAGAGTCAGGCTGACTCCTTTTAAGACGTTCACCAGATGAGGAACCGTCTCGCAAAAGTACTTGGTAGCGTAAGCTTTATACACAAAGTTAAGGCTATTTAGTTATAAAGCATCAGTTAATTTAATAATACGGAGTGTCGTGAGCGAATTGCATGTATTGATTTATAGAAAATATAGCATTGGAAGCTGACTTATAGAAAATGTGAACGATCGGTTGGATTTGTCACATAATATTAATTATATCAGTTCAGAAATAATGTAATCTTAGAATTTTATCTGTTTAATCAAGAATGAGTTTCTTTTACACCTATAGAATTATTTATCAATTAAATTTGCGTTCGTAAATAAAAAATGTAATAAGTATATGTAGATTTTCAAGAAAAGGATCAGGCACAATAAGATACGCATCTTTTGAAACCTACTATAACTCTGAATTCCGACAGAGAGCTCAGATTTCAATTTCTCGATTGCGGTAATATAATATCGTATCAGATCTTCTGTCCATTTTTAGCACCGACAAAGTTTATGATGCATATAGGGAATACCAAATACTATAATCTCTTCTTCCAATCTCTCCTTTCGCTTCTACAAACTAATAATGCTTGTAGATATAATGATAATAACGAATAGATAATCAAAGAAAAAGTGTGGAGAAGTAGAAAAGAAAGTTATACATATGTTAATATTGACTGATAAAATTTTGGAAATATTGATAAGATATCAAATTTTCTAAAAGTCGATAAAATATTAAAATATTATCTGTTTAATATAACTCGTTTCATACTAAAGTATTATCTGTATTTAATATAGTTTGTTTTGTTTGTAATAACTATAATGGCGGAAAAAATATTTTTACATGAATAGTTACATAAGAACATAGAATACATCGAAATGAGGGCGTGAAAGGACGCAGGCCTCAAAAACGCCGCAGTGCGACTCACTCTGCGGACTTCATGAAAGCAATACACTGTACTAATTTCATTAAAATAAGCGAATGATGCAAAATTTCAAACATTTGTTTATTCATTAATTACTATCAAATAGTTGCAATTATTGTATGTATTAAATCTAATAAATGTTACATAAAATTTAATGTTACATAATAACATCTGTAGTTCAAGGAATAAGAATTTTTCTGCATTCTTTGTGCACAAGAAATCTTAATTAAAGAACAATTATGAATTGTTCCCCCAATTATAACATCCTGAAAAATGTAATTACTATTATTAATATATTACTATTATTAATTACTATTATTAATATCTATATTGAACAATATTATATATAATTAATTACTATGATAATAACTAAAGATTATAATTATTTACACATTGGTCCTCATTCTATTTTGACTTTGGAATTAAGTATTTCTTAAATTGTCCGATTATTTTTAAAATAATTGTGCGCGTAAGTTAGATGTAACGCGTGATAAATCGCCGCGTAACTATAATCCGGCGCATAATAATGTTCTCATAATTTCGAACATGAATGGACAGAAGCACACGTACTGACGCAGATGCAAGAGGTGCGCGGACATGTTGCGCGTATATCGAGGAACATTAATTAACGTCAGGATCAGAGCATCAGATTTGACGCTTGCCATGTGGAGTATAGTGCTCGTTTATCCTTGCTATCT
Organism: Atta cephalotes; assembly: GCF_000143395.1. NCBI lineage: Eukaryota > Metazoa > Arthropoda > Insecta > Hymenoptera > Formicidae > Atta > Atta cephalotes. The sequence goes on from NW_012130140.1 coordinate 375,445, forward strand.
GTCTCCTCGACATAATGCGTATGTTCGTTGAGAGATTGAGAGTTTAAAAAACAATGAGTTGTAAAATATTTACGTCTTGTAAAATATTTAGTCAGAGAATTAAGATTTTAAGAGATAAAATAGAATTTTTCTTCATGTCTGTTTTAAAAAACTTTTAAAGACTTTTAAAACTCTAGAAATTATTGAAGTACTAATTAGAATATTAATTGACATGTTTTTAAAATTGCAATTAAGAAAAAATTATTTACATTACAAGGACCAATATGCTTTATCATATATTTTTTGTGTATATATTTTTTGACATTTTCATTATTTCCTTGCTAAAGGATTTTTTGACAAAAAACACAAAATTGATTCTCCACTTTTTAAAATATTCATATGTTTGATATAATGAAGTAACTTATTAAATAAATAATCGTTGACTAAATATTGTTTGCATACTAATGAAATGTATATTGCTTGTAATAAAAAGTTAGTGCTTGTGATAAAAAACTATTCCTTTTATTGCACAATTATAAATTAAAGGAAAAAAATATATCTTGTACTAATTATTATCTTACTTATAAGTTTGTGAAATGATTCTTCTTTAACTAGAAAATTAATGTATACTTAAGTGAACTAATTTATATTTAAGTGAACTGATGTATATAATAACAGGAATCGCGTAATATGTTTTAATGTGTAAAATACTATTATCTATACATAAAATACGCTTCATATTATTGATTTCAAATTGTTACATATTTGTTTGAATCGCAAATATATAATACATGGTATTAAAAAATCATTCAACATTTAAGTGGTAAATAGTACACATCGTATTAAAAGTTTTAGTAAATATAGATCGAAAACCGTTTCTGAGATATAAATAATTTATATGTTAGTATCATAATTAATTTATTACCTCTTTTACTTGTTGCATACAACGTGAAAAGAGTGAACTTGGATAAATTGCACTGATAACTGAGATAAGTTGCCTATTTGGGAAAATTATAGATTCTGTGAAATGATCTCCCATAATGCCCATTTAGTCGTAATGGCTGCTTGATGTCAATTTACTGATTTCCGGCGAAATTTATCATAATAAAGCAATATATGGAAATTCAATTAGAACATTTAAATGCGGTTTGTAAACATTGAAGTAAATCTTCACGTCGCATACACATAGAAGCTAATAAATCAGTCATGATATTAACATTCAAAACTGTTATATCTTAGAAACGGTTGAATTTTCAACCTGTTTTTTCTAAGGTTTTTATTCAGTATGGTGCAGTGTACCATCTATCATACAAATGCTCAATGATTTTTTTTAATATCCTGTATAATTAAACATAACGCGTTTTTTCTAAAAGCGACTCATCTGGAGGAAACAAAGGCATTCATGATGCTGACATGGACTATTATTCATTGCATAACAAATCATTTCACTGAAAGGCACTAATTATTAATGAGGCCTTGGTCAGTAGTACAACATATATGTATCCTATAGGTAATGATAATACTTGTATGTGAGGCATATTCCTATATACACAGCGACAACGGCACTTGTACCATTAATGCTATGTCCAGTTTGCTCCGCAATCGAGCTTATTGTTGTACCAAGAGTACAAAGCATCAATACGCGAGGACCATTGCTGCATGTTATAAATTGAATGTATTAAATAGCGAATAAAGAAAGAAAGAGAGACGGGGAAAGAACAAAAGAGATATTATTTGTTAAAATATAAATTAATATAATACAGTAAAATAAATATTAAATGATCGAAAGACATGTGATAATAAAATATATAATGTAATTTATTATAAATATGTAATATAAGAAAAAAATATTACAATAAATATAACAATTACAATATATAATAATAAAATAATAAAATAGGATAATAAATTAATACTCTAGTAAATTAAGATAAAGATCTTATAAATATATAGTAAATTCATAAAGATCTTATAAATGATTGAATAATCAAATTTTTAATATCAAAAAGAGAAGTTATAGATTTTTCTATCTTACTTGAGATATTGTTTTTCTTTGATTTACAGTATAATATAAAGAAAAGGGAGGAGGTGCAAGAGATGCCACAAGAAGAGCCTAATCCTCTAATGCGAAAGAAGAAGACACCAGAGGAATTGGCGGCTGAAGCTGAAGCCGAAGACGAAGATGAGTTCACTAGTATGTAATGTTTGCAATATTATTTTGATATGTATTAATACAAAATATTTTAAATCCATTGAATTAGCTTTGATTTGAAATTTTTGATATAATTTTAAATCTTTTTTTTTATAAAAATATGGAGAAAAATTCTCAAAACTTCAATAAGTTTTGAATTATGATTAAGAATAAAAAAAAATTGTTTATTTTCAATCATAAAAACTTAATCTCAAGTTAAAACTACATAAATACATATAACCCATTTTATAAAAAATAAAAGTGAAAAATTAAGTTATCTTAGAAAAAAATAAAACTATAATATAATAGTTCTTTTTAAGAAGTTCAAAATTGTTATTACTGGTATTATCTATATAAATTATGAAATATTTCTTAAGATATTGATATTTATTTATTAATTCTAAACTTGAAAAGATACATATGGACTCGCAAAATATGTTTGATTAAAAAATGTGACAAGTTTTCTAATTTTGTAAATCTGAATTAATGTAATTATTTTCTATAATATCACTATTTGTATACATATATACAAGAGAACATTGAATCGTATTTCTGTAATATATATAATATATATAATAATAAAGAACAAGTCCTTAGGGAAATTACTCTAAATCCATAATAACACTAGAGAGATTCAGAGATATCTCCCCGAATATATTTGGACTCATATATGTATATACAAATATACATACGTATATACATGTGTACGTATATATGTATATGATAATGATAAGTAATTAACTATATATATGTATATATATATATATATATATATATATATAAT
>NW_012130140.1:378418-383180 GCF_000143395.1 Atta cephalotes
GTGTGTGTGTGTATATGTGTATATATATATAATTAATTAATTTGTTTTTTAACATATTAAACACACATATACATATATACAGCCACACGTATGCGTATATATATAAAATATACATATAAAATAGCACATATAAACAAAATTATTTTATTGTATTTTTATCAGATTTTTGTTGAATCTTATAAATTATTGGACCAACTTAGATACGGAACAACTTAGATATTAATTCTAATTGTAAGAATCAGTAAAAATTAATTCTATTTTATTCATTAAAGCTTTAAAGCAGAATGTACAGCGATTAGTTTTCTTAGCTGCAGAAATACTTTATTTAATTGTTCTAATTTAATTTTTAAATAAATTACAATTTTTTTAAACAAACAACTATGTTAAACATGGATTTTTAGACATATATTAGGATAATCGTATAACAGACATATTTTTTTTTCTTTTACACTCTTTTTCTTTCTTTTTTTATAATATTTTATATTTTATTTTACAAAAAATTTTCATTTTTAATTATAAATTTTCATAAATTTTGCATATTTTTCTCTAATTATTCTTTTGCTCAGAATTTTACTGTTGATATTTTATAATATTAAATACATTCTCATTTTGACTGTTTCAGAACTGAGAAATACGATAGAAACACAAGTGAACGAGATCAAATCGCAAATTGAAAGTAAGTGCAGCCTCCAATGAGCCTATTGCATCGCGCGGTTCACGAGAAAGATGACAACGATATTATACGTCGTCGCCGGACTCGTGTCCGCCCTGCTGCCCACAGGAATAAAGGAGGAAAGAGTAGCGGAAGAGATAACGAAGCAACGAGAAAAAGGAAAACTGATACGTAGAGTCACCAACATTGGAACGCCATCGTCGTGTCGATCAATCGGAGATCAATTCCAGCAGTCGATTGATCGGTCGTTGCTTAAAGCAAAGTGAACGACGAGAATGAGCCAGAAGATATATTCCAAGGATTTTTAAAGGATTCCTGAAGGATTTTTCATTGTACCGTCACACAACTTTAGATGCAACTTCAAAAATTGAAAAGATCCTGTCGAGGATTTATCCTGCATAAGATTTTTTTAAATTAGAAATTAAAAAGAATATCTTTTATGTAAAGAAACGTTAATTGGATTATCTATCAAAAAAAAAGTGAATGATATGAAATATCGAAAATTGTAAATTCATGCAAGTTATAAGAAATTAAAAAATCGAAAACTGGGAAAAGATGTGATCTTTTATTAAAATTTGATAACACACAAGAAATTGATATTGATAACTGGAATTGAAATGTGATTAATAATTGAATATATAAATTTAATTAAAAAAAAATTTTTAATAAATTTTAAAATTCAATTATATCGGTGCTGGTAATTTATTGATAATTCCAGTAAACCATCCACTAGAAGAGAATCCCATAACAATAAAACTACAACTCAAAATAAATAATATTATAAATGTTTCAGCAAAAATATTAATTAAATAAACAATGGAGCATATTGTTATATTTATATAATAAATGGAAACAATATTGGAGGACAAAATAAATCAACAGAATAAAGAATAAAATTGAAAGATGCTTCTTGAGAAAATATAAAGACCAATTCTCTCGATTTCTATACAACCAGATATAAATTTTAGTTTAGAATTTATGAATTTGGAAGAAATTCTCGACAGATATCCTGAAGTTTTTCAGCGCAAAACGAAGAAATCCAGACATTGACGATATTGAAGAAAAATAAAATTAATTATCGAAATATCGATACAATAATCTTGAAGAGAAGTATGAAAGATAGACACAATTAGTATATGTTTTTAGAAAGAATGGAGATCAAGTAATTAAATAATATCGCGGAGAAGAATTAAAAATCCGAAAGTCTAATCTCATTTCATTCGGAAGTAAACAAATGAAAGAACATGTGTAAAAATTAAAAGGAGAGATGACTGAAATATTGTCGATCGTCGATGGTGTGTTTGTGAAAGGAAATTTTAGGAGATAAAAACGACGATGAAGACAAAAAAGAAAAGAGAGAGAATGCTGACTCGACCAGAGTGTGATTTTTTTATGTAATTGTTGCAATTAAAACGAAGTGTGAAGTGATGTTGTGTTTTATATAGGATAATTAGGTGTTCTGTAGAATGTGTTTAGCTGTAGTATAGTTTACAAATCAATTATCTGGTATGACGAGTGAAGTATCCAATTGTGATACTGAGTTATTTTCTATTTATAGTTCGTCTAGGTATTATCTATATAGTTATATGAAGAATTTTTGGCGCAATTTGGTGATTTGAAAATCAACTGTTGATTATTAGAAGAAACTAACGATTCATTCTTTAATTATTACTAGTATTAATGATTTGTTTATTTTGATATTTTGTGGAATATCTAGTCATTCTGTATTTCTTAAGATCGTGTACGGCGAACGTTTCAGACATGTTAATTGATTCTCGGATAGGGATATAGGAGGTTTCCTACAATATTTCTCTGGTAGGAAATTTTTGGAAGTTCTCAGAAGTTTTTTAAAGAATCGTCGAAGCTTTTAAAGTTTTGTATTCGACAATTATTCGGCATAGATATATCTAATAAAACGTGATAACGGCAATATCACTTTTGTGATCTTATGATGGTTGCCGTACGATTAGAGCTTCTGCATAACTAGCTAGGAAATAACAAGCATGATTTATGAGGTGATCAATTAGCTTATTTATTTATCTGGAAATAAAAGATTTGTAGTGCACGGAAGAGGTGATCGGCTTTTTGCTGCGTGTGCAATTATATTATTGCGGTCTGCGTGCAAGTCGGTTAGATATAATCGATTATCAAATGAGAAACTTCAAAAGTAATTGAATATTCAAATGTGGACCTCGAAACTTCCCTATTAGGTGGTCAATTAACAGCTCCAATGAATGCGTTGTAGTACAGAAACTGTACTGTGCTTTATATTGCTGCACTTATAGTCTAACTATCTTTTTATTTTAATTGCTGTCCTTTTCTATCAAATTTATAAACCCTTCTTATTTTAAATGTTGCTGCTTTTGACTGTAAAACTATGGGTTGCTAGCTATATAAACTTTTTTAATCATGACGTAAAAGGCAAGTTGTAACATTGTGCATAATAAACTTAATAATTTAAAATTCAATAAGTAATATCGGTTTCAATAATTAAATAAATTAAACAATACAATATAGGATTAAGAACCAACATAATATATGAGTAACAATATTATTGTTACTCAACAATATAAAAACATACAGACGTTTTGATCCCTTTTCAATGTTAAAAAATAAATTTTAATGTTACCGTAACGCAAGATGTACAATATATAAAAAGCGCATGTTGGAAATAATAACCATGAGATGTCCTCAGAGATGACATTTCAGAGTTCGACAGTTAAGACCTTGATATCTCTGTTATTAATTACTTTCAGTACTCAATTTATATTTTTTAAATTATTGTTTTGGATATTCGAATAATTAGCAGTTGCAAAAATAATATGAAGGATGCATGCATCTTTATTACATAAATTTTCACTGGACCAACCTATTGTAAATTTGAGAGGAAGCTTATGGTATTATAAACTTTATATGATTATGTGACTTCTGGAATTGACTAACAACAAGTTCTGATGGGAAGCCGATTTAATCTAGACCGTATCATATCATAATTATTATTTCCAACATGCGAGTACACATACGCTTTTTATATATTGAACATCTTGCGTAGTTGCTGGTAACATTAAAATTTATTTTTTAATATTGAGAAGGACCTGATGGGGGTCGAAACGTCTATACGTTTCTATATTGCTTACAATAATATTGTTACTCATATATTATTCTGAGTTGGTTCTTAACCCTATATTGTATTATTCAATTTATTTAATAATTTAATTAAAAATTTGTCTCAAAGATGCAAGATTAATATGAAACTAATAATATAAGAGAAAAATACAAAATTATAGTCTTTAAAATTATAAAAAAGGAACATAAAAATCAATGAGCGAATATTCGAAAGTAAAACTATTGATAAAAATTAAATAACAACAATCTTAAAAAATGATCTAATTCTGTCATCGATTAATCTGTTAACTTAATCTTACATCGTCGATGCTAATGTTAATAATCATACTGATTTTTACTATTTGTAGACAATATCCGGTTTATATATCTACAATTGTTACACATATACACATAGTTATTATATCACTATTATTATATATTATATAGATACTATCTATTATTATATTCATTACAGCTTCACAACAACGTTACATTTTGTCTTTTCACTTATACAAATGAAATATAATACATTAAATAGACAAAACATGTTTTGTCTATTTAACAAACATATCAAAACTAAATATATTCATGCGTCTAATACGTTCAAGTTCATAATTTATTGATAATAAATTACAAGTAGTTTAAATCCATTAATCTGACTAAACCTTATCTAAAATCTTAACAGAAATAGTTGTGACAGTAGAATGAAGATGATAATATAATTTTGTTAACAAAAAAATTCTTTATTGCGTTACTGATATATTTTCTTCGCTAGCAGTCGATGTTTTATAGTTGAACGCAAATCTCTTTTTTTAAAAATAAAAATTTAATTATACATAATGCCGCGCTATCTGGTCGCGCAGCATACGACTCTCGAGATAGATATACACTTACAGATATCACGTGCTCGAAAACGCAAGGTACAGGGCGGGATATTAGCTTCTCTCGCTCGTTACAAACAATAAAGTTTATATATATATATAT
>NW_012130140.1:385821-388775 GCF_000143395.1 Atta cephalotes
TATATATATATATATATATATATATATATATATATATATATAAATGTAAATGAAGAAAAAAGATGAAAGAGTAAAAAAAAAAGAAACGCATGTTAGCGCGTTAAGTTTTTAGGAAAGACTTTTCGAAAAAAATAATAATAATAACAAATGTAGCTGAGTTATGTAGTTGATAGAAATTCGTTCGATGACTGCTTTAATACTAAGGAGAGAAACGAGAGAGAAGACAGAGATGAGAGTTTCTTATTATTATTGTTATCGTTATTAGTAACGCTATTATTAAAAATTTGTACTAAAAGATAAACACATGGAGCGTAACGGCAAAATCATCACGAAATATAACTAATATTAATTGCTAGTTCTTGCTCTGTATCTAAAAATTAAATGAAATTATTAATTTAAAAAGACAAATAGTGCGATAATGAAAAATATAACACATCTACATAAAACATCAATATAAACATTTTAAACTTAAGAAATATATAGAAGAAAAGAGGATCAATCTGAGTTATTTATGAAATAATTAGATTATTGGCCTTTTTATGTTATTTTCTTCTAAATGTTAAATTATTAATACTGATCTCTCTATTTTTAAATATTTTTCATTCAACAATTGAAAATTTAATATTGTGAAAGAATAATTGATATTTAAATAAGTACATTATTATTTCGAGGTTATTGTGTTAAATCTAGTAGTATATTATTCGTTTATTCATTAAAAATTATTTGTTATTAACATATTTAAATGTATTTTTATATTTTAAAACACATTTTAAGTTTTTTTTTTGTTATTAAATTCTTAAGATTTTCGAATATTATATTATTATATTCATTTTTTAAATACAACTAAAAAATTTTTAATTTGTTTTAATTTGTTCTAATTCTATTTTGTAACTAATTCTATTTTTATACAGAATATTTTACATATAATTTTTTAATCTATAATAATATGTAATATATGAAAATTGGTATGCCATAAAAAATAAAAGCACAGATAAAAAGTGAGAGGGAAAAAGACATTAATATATTGTAGAACCATTTTTGTACGGAAGACAGAGGAACGAAAAGTATTTTTGTTATTTGAATATGTTAAATTTATAAATACACTCTAATCCTTATCCTTGAATCACAGGGGGTAATAATGAAAAATAAATTAGTAGTACATTCAATCTATAAACGATAAATTAGTAGTACATTCAATCTATAAACGATAAATAAGAAATTGATAATAAAATGAGATCAATTTTATCGCTGACAGAGTGAGGTCAAAATAATTTAATGATAAAATATAATATTTGTATGCTTTTTTTAAACTAATTTTATTTATTAATTTACTTTGTTAATTTCACAAATAATTTTCTAACTTTCTTTACTAAAAAGCTTGATAACTGTAACTTATATACAACAAATTCTTAATTTTTATTACAACTTAAAATTAAAAATATAAATACTTTATTCGATTATTTAAATAAATTTTTGTCCAATAAATTGGATTTCAAAGTATGAAAGACTGAAGTTTAGTAACAAAGTTATTATAAAGTATGCACAGAAAAATGATTGCCGCTCAATTGAGAACGTCACTCTATAGGTTTATAATTAAATAATCATGAAATTATTGTTCTTGAGTCTAGAAATATCACTTCTTCAAATTTGTTCACTTTTTGTCTTTCTTTTAAATTTATCTTACTCCTTTTACTGTTATTAATATTACAGTTTATAAAAATCTCAATTACTTTCCCATCTATCGCAAAAAATTTCAAACTTCTGGAATTTTTAAATCACGTTATTTTTTAACATCTTTTATTTTTCCTCTGGTATGAATTTTCTCTTCTTGTATTTATTATATTTTATTATCTTTCCATTTTTTTCTTTTTACATTTTATGTTTATTTTATATTTTTATAATTTTGTAATTGTATTTATATTTATATTACTGTTATTATTGTTTGTTTATGTACTCTAGTTGATTTTATTTATGTATATAGTAATTTTATATAAACTTTATATAAACTTTATATACAATTTTTAATTAGTACTATTTTTGGAATATACATGTTCTTTTTGTTGTATAAAATTCTAAGGAAATATTTTCAGTTTTAGAAAACGCACTTTAATATCATTTTTAATATTATTTTTTTATATGACTTTAATATCCATTTCACTTTTCAGAGAATAAAGTTTTTGCAGTTTTCGCAACAATATTGAACAGAAAACATCAGTGTTATTTTGCTTATTTTGCAAATACTTTAAAAATTGTTGTGCGTAACTTCATCAAAATTATGCGCAAGGAATGTTTTTTTAAGCAAAGTTTGCGGCCGTTAAAATCTTTACTAAAATTCTTTCTAAAATCATTTAAAAATAAATTTTATGGGATTTTTATTTTATCATATCCTCTAAATAATTCGATCTTAAAAATTACTAAAATAAATTTAAATAAAAAAATAAATAAATAATAAAATATATACATAATAAATCAAATTATATTTATTATATATTTGTAAATTTTATTATTATATGTATTCTTTTTATTTCTTTAACAATAAATTTATAGAAATATTATTAACTGTCCAAATCCGAAAGGATTTACGACACCACTGTTCAAGGATTAATTCTCATCGAACAATTAGCAATATTTAGTGAATGCAAACAAAGCGTTTTTCTAGGTGCATTTATTCGCACGCTTTTACCGTAAAAAAACCCACAAATTTTCTTTTGCAATTCGTGGAAAGAACAGAACCATCTTTGAAGTTCGCTAAGTTTGGCGACGACCAAAAGTTTTGCAAAAATCGCTGACAATCTTTCTTCTTTTTTGTTCTTCTCGGTTTCGTCCTTTTTTAGCTCGATTCTTTCTTTCCCTGCTTTCTCTTCTTTCCTTCCTTCCCTCCCTCCTCTCTCTCTCTCTCTCTCTCTCTCTCTCTCTCTCTCTNCGTACGTCGTACCGACGCGACACGAGGAGAG
>NW_012130140.1:388795-398592 GCF_000143395.1 Atta cephalotes
ACGTAACTAAACGTACTCGTACTACTACTTTACTTTCTTTTCTTTTCTTTCTTCGTTCGTTCGTTTCGTTCTTCTCTCTTCTTCTTCTCTCTCTCTTCTCTCTCTCCTCCTCCTCCTCTCTCTCTCTCTCTCTCTCTCTCTCTCTCTCTCTCTCTCTCTTTCTCTCTCTCGCAGTTTTCAGAGCAAAAAATTCTACCATCCGATGCGACTCTGCAGCTGTTTGCTCACGAAAAACAAACCAAAAACTTTTCTTTCAGCATTTGACTTATCCTCGTTCTCCTTTCGATCTTGCTTGGGAAATAGATAAGGATTTTCATAGGTTTAAAACTTCATCAGAAAATTTGATTTATGATCTTGAAAATCACATTTTAATCGAGGAATATAATTGAAAAAAATCATAAATTAGATACGAAAATAAATTATTCTTTAAAAAATTAAATATGTACTTAAGGGATGGTGTCGAACAATTGTGTTATATGTTATGTTTATAACAAATTGAAATCGATCAGATTCTGAAATTACATCACATTCTCTTATAGAAAATTTTATTTTGTTAAATTTGTATAAATATATCTGTATGTACAAAATTTTTGTATTTATTTTAATTGTTGTAATTATTATATAAATTTTAAACACACAACAGCTGACGTAATTTGTCTTATAATAATATATTTTATTTGTTAATATAATATAATATTATTAATATATCTTATAATAACATATTTATTATAATTAATTTATTTTATTATTATTATTATGTTTCTTTAATAGATATTTATTTGTATTAAATGTTAACATGTAATTTTGTGAATCGGATAAAGATATATTACAATTAGCTGCGTATATGGGATCATAGAATTAACCAAGTTTTCTCTATAAATTTCATTTCAAACAATCATAAATTAAATCTTTACTATTCCTATTTTTACTAGAGTAAATAAAATTCTCTATATCTATATAGAATCTTTAAAAAGCTAATGGTTCAAATTAATATGTTAAAAAGAACTTATTAAGCCAAATAGAAAAATCTCAATCAAGAGATTGCAAATCTATTACTTAGAATATAACATGTGGAAAGTATTATATGTACGTTACTGATTAGCGAAAGCGCGGCTACTATGACTGCGACATTTTTTCTCAGTTTATTCTATCTAACGTATCAATTCGGACCATTATTTTATAAACATCTTGTAATGTTCGCTACTATGATTGTCTTTGCGTTTTTCTATGGAATAACGCAGAAAAGAAATGATCTCGTCCAACAACCAAACTTCCAATGATTCATTCACGAGAATCAAGGAGACGATCGACTAATATATCAAGGATGCAAAAGAAATAAAAAATTACTTTTTACAATGTTTTTAAAGTGTACTCGATGTTTAATCTATCTTTTATCTATCTATCGATGTGCCATGCATGTCAAATTTCTACTCCGCTTGCCATATCTTTTTTGTCAATGTCGCTGGCTGGTTGATCTTCTTCGTCGTGCAGCTTATTGCTCTCGTGTAACTGTCTGTCTGGCTGATCTTCGAAAATTACCCTGTAACGGGTAATTCGTTCCACAATTATTCCCAAAAGGCGTAATCAATATCGAAACATCTCTCTAACAATTTCAAAGTTGAACTCATCATCATGCGCTTCGTTCATAGATGATTTTCGACATATTATATTTTATTTATTCGCAAAAATTCTGAGAAGTATATAAATATTAATCTATTGTATAAAACATACGAGAGAAATGACAATTATAAATTATAATTCTATTATATTTCATTATTCTATTATTTCTATTTACAATTCTATTTTCATGATGTTATTGGCATTGACGTTATTTAAAATTGAAATATTTGTACTAATAATAATAATTGTTGTAAGTGTTTAATATTATAGAATTATTACAATAGAAATATTATTAGTTTTGTAACTATTATAACAATATTTTTTTATAAGTACATTATAAAATTTATTTTAAATACTTATCGTCAATTTCTTAATTTTAGGATATGAATTAATATATAATCAAAGAAGAAAAAATAATATATAAATACATACACACACAAATACATATATATATATATATACATATATATTTTGTTATCAGAATTAAGAAGATAAATGAACGACGAGGTTATTTTCGAAGATCCGGTCGAAATTTACGCTCTTTTCTGTAAATCATCTTACGTGTTTAATCATCCTGATTAACTCTCATAACTGCAAACAAAAGATTTAAAGATTTCTATTTCATTGTCGAAATAACAAATTAATAATATTAGATACATTATGATAAAAAAATCTTAACTTTTTTGGGAATCTTTTTAGAATATAGATTCAGAATTATAATTCTTACATACTAATTTGCAAATATTTTTAAAAACAAATATTATCTTCATATTTATATTTATAAAATCTGTTTATTTGCAAATTTTTTACAAGATAATATTTGATTTCTCGAATTGCTATAGTTTCGTAGTTATGAGTTTTTAATTAGGATACTACACCGTTGCGCGGTGATACCGTTGCTATACTCTTCGAACATCCTTGCGATGTACCCCGCCGTTCAAATTATATCCAAAGCGATGTTATACTCGAAGTCAATTACTGAATATAAATCGATTTACTGAAGATATATGCATACATTTTCTCATATAATTTTCAATATACGCAGTATTTATCTGTTGTAGGTGTGTAAGTCAAATATATCCACAAATTAAGATGTGTGCAAAGGTGAGCATTGACATTTTCCGTTATATCAAAATTAATAAGTACTATTTTATAAATATTAATATGTGAAACATATAAACATAATATTTCACATAATATTTTAACTCATTCTTTCAATCATTCTTTACGTTCTTTTTATTTGATTACAATCGACAGAATTTTAATATTATTCAGAATTCAAGAATGTAGAAATATTAAAATATTTAGATTTAATAAATTAAACAATAATTTATTTAATTATATTTGATAATTATTATAACATTTTGCTCTAATAATACAGATATTGAAAACTTCCAATGTCTGGAATGTCTGGATATTAGTAAATCATCGAATATTGAAATTAATGCTCTCGTTTGTACAAAAAATAATGGCGACACATTTAAAGGACCAGGAATGTTCTCCGGAACAAACTTTAATCTACAATTAAAAATGGATTATAATTAAAAATGTTGATATCCAATAATTTAACTCTTTTAGCAAGAAGTAGACAGGTTCATCATGACTGAAACGTTATCCTGGTCTACTTAATTGTAATGGCCACTTAAAATGCAACAATTAACAGTAAAATATTTTGCTTAATCGCTTTCTCTCGTCTCACTTATCGCGACTTATTCTCTTATAATCGTAATGATCCTATATTAATCTTTGTACTAATCTCTCTATTAGTGCTGCTGTTGCTCTAGAAAACTTTTGATGTGTCTCTACGTAGCACGTTTAAATATATGGGAATCAGTTTTAATATCAAAAATTAACTAATCTCTTTCTCTTATTTTTTTTTCAAAATTTAACGTCTCTATTATCTAATTTTACATATTTTTTAAACTATACATATTGATTTTTAATTTTTGAAATATGATATATGAGAAAGTCACTTATTCATTTTCAATTTTCAAAAAATGATCATTAAAAATATAAAAAAAGACTTTATTTAATATTAATTGAAGAATGATGTGATTTAAAAAAGTTGTTAAATGTTCTTCTGATTCCCATATTAGTTAAAATGTTGTATGTGAAATGCATGCGTTCTTCGTTGTAACGATGTTGTTCTTATTATTCAAAGGAACACGAAGGTTAAGCTGAGTGAAATGCATCGATTAATTATCGTACTTGCACTTATCTAAATTTCAGATTGATGCAAATGTACAAGCACGTGTTATTTGAGGATACTAATTTCTCTCTACAGTCCTTTTTCCTTATGATGTCGATGTTTGCTTTGTTTAGACATTAATTTTAATTTTGAAGGAAATATATCTGACGTACATCAGACTATTGTGAACAATGTCATTACAAATAAACAGAAACTTTGCTTTATTAGATTAACATTTTATAATATGTTGAAATCGATGATTCATGTATTGTTAATTGTTTAATTGTTTCATTTTATGCCATTAAATTTAACACGACTAATAGTAAATTTATACTAAGCATCAAAATCCAAACTTTTTACATTAAATATTTGCAATATTTAATTTTGTGAAATTGATTGATGCATTTATCATCTTTCCTTCGAAGCAACCAAATTGTTTTCATCTTCAAGATACTATTCTCGCTCTTGACAAAAATTAAAAATTAATTATATTATTCAACTTTTCTCAAAAGATTAATAAGATATAAATTAATGACTAATCAAATAAATTAATGACTTATTAAAAAAATAAAATCACATTTATATATCAAGATAAAAAACAAGATTTATAAAATTCTGGAAAAAAGATCAATGTTACTTCATAACTAACTTCGAAATGATTCCTAAGAAATGAAATCTTGAAGATAAAAATATCTCGCTTGCATCAAAACTTCGCTGTTCAATAAAAAAATGATGTGCTCTTTCTCTCAATTTCGTTGGAGATAAGATGCAATATGACGTATTTTCTCTTGATTGGATATTTAGCTCTCTCTCTCTGTAATTTTTCCATAGTGTCACTTATATACAATGTAATTACTTACGTGTAACGTGTATATACGTTGCGTTGCACCCTACTTCTCTATTCTATACTTAATCTATGTAGTAAAACAGTAGAAGAAAATATGAAGCAAAATGTAATGGCGTGTAAAGCCAAAGAACATCGAATATTCGATATTATCGCTGATGCCGATGTTACTGCTGACTAATGTCGTGTGTCGTTGTTGTTTCTTAATAATCAACGTTAACCCTAAACAGTATAAGAAACTGTTATTTCATGATTTTTCATTGTAAACAAATATTTTAATTATATAATTATCAAAATATTTATTGATATTACAATTATTATTATTGTTTCTATCATACAATTATAATAATATATTTATATTATTATAATATTATATTATTATATTATTATAATTATATTAACTATATTTTATTGTTACGAGAGTGATTTGAAAAGTTCGTGCAAAGTCAGAGAGATGAATATCTATTTTACATAGTTGAACCAATCCTATTATTCGGAAGGGATTAACAAATTGGAGCAGCGTTGGACGCTCCCTTCCGAATTCCTTCCGAATAATAGGATTAGTTCAACTGTGCAAAATAGGCATTCATCTCTTTGACTTTGCACGAACTTTTCAAATCACTCTCATATATATTGATATTTATTGTAGCTTTACTTTTCATTAGTAACAAAAATGTTATTAAATATTTCTTTATTAGTTTTCTTTTATAAAATAAAAAATAAGAAATAAAATAATTATAGAAAGAATTAATAAGATAAAAAATATTTATAAGTAAAATTATTACAGTAGAATTGACAGTTAAATTATAAATTATATTGTTTAGGGATAATAATGCTCGTTGCCATGTCGCTAATAAGAAAAGATCGTCGGAAAGTTTCTATTACTCGAGGAATTTTCTGTACGGCAGCTTAATGTAATGATTAACAGCAAAAATGAAAAAAAATTCTATGATTCTGATGCATTTGATCACGTTAATCTCTCGAATTTTTCTTTATTTATCTCATTTTAAATTGGAACCATTATTTTTATCCCATATACAGTTATAACTATTATTATAAATTGAGAACGTAAAGACTAAGAAAAACGCTCATATTAAAAACATTAGAAACTTAGAAATTATTATGTTAAAATATATGCAAAATTTTTAAAAACAAGTCTTTATTAATTTAAAATTCAATCGAATTGTTTAATCTTTAATATATTATTGTTTTTCTTATTTTAAAACATATTTTTAAAATGAATTATTAAGTTTCTTTACTTCAAATTAAAACTAAATTCAGCTTTAGATTTTTACAGCAAAATTTTTATTAAGCGTATATGTAACTACTATTATTGTTTTATTTTAAATTTATATCTATCTCTAATACTCTCTTCCTAACACAATTCTTGATGCTTTATACATTTAAAGTATCTTATTAATTTAAATGCAATAATTATTTCTATTTATTATTTCACTAGTTAGTAGCATTTTTCGAAAAAAAAAAAAACACATGTCTTTTTCATGACCACATTTGTATCTCTAAAATGCTCTCGGACTTGCTCAAATCATTTTTATGTTTGTCTCCTGTGCAACATGTACTTGCGACTAGTGCATAACTTTTCATACATTAAGAATCTAACACCTTCGCTCCCTTTCCTTTCAGCCACCCTAAGCCAATTTCGCGTGGCACGTGGCACGTGATATATATACATATATGTCAAAGAAGAAGAAATGCGCGATGATTTGTGTTTTATAGATTTTCACATGAGAAATAACTGCTCTCGAAATAATGCCAGGGGCACATTCCACGTCCCGGCATACCGAATGTTTATCTAATACCGATCGATCTATCGGCTGATCTACCGTGAAGCGAAGTTAGTTTTTGTCTCACTTCGCGACTATCGCACTTCGAGGGAACACATAGACACAGATTGATTATGTAGACGATACGAGAAATTTGGTTAATGCTATATTGTATTTAGTACAAACGTTTATTAGTATCTGTGAGTAGCGTAGACATAGAATAATCTAAATTACGATTTATATATATAATCAAGATAGGCAAGTATTAGAATAAAGCGGACGTATTTCTTTCTACAAAAGAAAAGAAAAGAAGAATATAATACTGCTGCTACATTCTATGCTTATCTATTTACGTTACACGGTGATATTCAAATTTTCTACATTGTATTTAGGCTAAATGCAAATAATCGTGTTTAACTTCAGCAGTCAAGAAGTGTCGTTGAAGTCACGAATTAACTCCTCTTCACCGATCGTAGACCACAAAATCTCGTTGATCGCTCGATCAATTTTTTTAAATGTTAAATTTAAAAAATATTCGATGTCAATCATGGATTGACACTAGAATGGATAAATCTCAAATGTGATCGGTCTGAAAAAAATATGTAATAGGGAGGAGAAAAATGGAACGGCAGAGAAATTCGAATAAATTTAATTCATGTTATATCCGTGTTAAGGATTTATAACGATTTGTATCTTAAAAGGAATCTTAAGATTCTGAGGTTTGATGCCTAAACTTTAATAATAAATAATATTGATCGATATTAGCTCGATCGACAAAATTGAATAATTTAATTATTCTCTGGGGAAAGTGACAAACTCTTTTGAACAAATTTAAAATTTCAATGTCTACCAAGATTCGAGTTTTCTAAATCGCAAATTCAACTTCCGTTCCTTCATCTTCTTCGTGCAACTAGTATCGATCCTGCTTGACTACTTGATAATCAAGGAAACTATTGAGAGAATAGGAAAACAGTAATAATTCCTAAAGAAAGGAATGATCTCGTTAAGCCCAAATAGCGCCGAAAATTTTGAGAATCAAGGCGACAGACGTTATGTTTTTTCCATGTACATAAAAATTTTTAGGGACATCTCGATCTACATCTTAACTCGTTATCGTTTTTACAATGATGGTTTTATCGTAAAACCGCAACCGAGAGCGAATACGATAAAAAAGAAAAATTATAATACGGGCGGGTTTCTCACTTCCTCGAGACGTTTATATTTATAAAAAAGTTCCTAGGTGTCCTTTAGATTATAGAGAAAGCCTTAGATAAACTCTTAAGAATTGTAGATGATAGATATGTAGATCCTGATAGATAACATTAATTTGCAAATTAATTGTGAATTCTTGGGTCTGTGGATTCTTACACCTTTGAAAGTGTAGATTGTTGAACTATTAGATATTCGCGTCATCCTAGGATTCATGTAGATCCTCGAATTCTTGGACTCGAGAATTGTTCAGTTTTAAAAAAAATTTCAATTGTCTTGAAATTTATATCTTTTTTATAATCGGGCTAGATTAAATATTAATCTTATATCGAAAAAAATCATTTGCAAAATGATTATTTGATATTATTCAGATCGGTGATCGATGATTTATAACGTACGATCTCGAGGAACACCGAGAAATTCGTGAATACTGACTTGGCTATTCAGAGACAACGACACAACGCATTATAAAGTAATAATGATAACTTAATGTTAATCGATTACTACTACGATCGCTCACATCGCGAGAAGTGATGACGATGATGATTATTATGTACAGATTATTCTCGAATTATCGCATTTTCTTTAAGAAATCATTCTGAAATAACAAGTGATAAGAAGAATACATGTTCGAGCATTTTATGAATTCAATATATTTTGACTTAAGTCAACAGATGATTTATGCCGAATATGTTCTCGTGATCATTTCTTCTTATTATTTGTAACTTAAAAAGCTACTTTTCCAATATTCGAAGCAAGAATTGTCGTCTTTGATTTTCTTTCTAAAATATTTACGAGAAGAAACGTGATAGTTCGAGGATATCTGTGGTTAGAGAAGTTAGGCGTTAAACAAGATACATTATTAAGAAAAAAGTTAAACCATATGTGGTTAAGTAGGTAGACTTTAGCTTTATACACAAGAGAGTGATAAGGGAAAAATATTCATGGAAATGAGAGAGAGAAAGAGAGAGAGAAAGAGAGGGAGAGTGAGTGAGAGAGAGAAAGAAAACTTTGCCGATTGTGAATGAATTACAAAAGGAAGAGCGTTAAAAAAACTCCGCATTTTCGACTGCCATTCGAGTTAGCAATGATTCGTTATACCAACATGTCCGAGCGAACTTGTGCGATGTTTGTGGAAAGGAGTTATTATCGCTGTCGCAAGAATTATATACAAAGGCGTTCGAAATCAATCATGTTTTTTTTTCTACTTGCAAATTTATCTACTTGCAGTCACTTTTGAATCAAATAAAAATTTAAAAATTTAACGAAACATTATTTTATTCATAATCTTTTAAAATTTTTGATATAATTGTTTAATAAAAAAAATTGTCTAAAAGATAAATATTATTGAATAATAAATATCATCAAAACTAATTTTTTAAAATTAATTAGTATTTAGTTTATTATAAAATATTATATTAATATTTTGAATTGTTATTTTTAATTAATAAAAAAAACTCGATTACATATTAATTGCATATTAATAGACACAATTTTATGCGCGAATCAAAGCGTTCATTGATTTGAAGATCTTTGTATTGTTATTCTTCTTTGTAATTATTTTGAAATACTTTCAATTGTTATTATATTAATAATTGTATTTATTAATACTATGTTACTTCTAAATAAGTGAGATTAGTGTATGATTATTACAAGAATTTTATAATATATGATATTATAAATATTAAAATTTTTCATGTAATTCAAAATATTTAAGTGTCTCTCTCATTTTAAATCAAAATTCGTCTAATGATGGACATTGTTATATTCTGTCTTATATTAATCCATTGGAACACTAAATATAAATTGTGAAACAAGTTGTTATACTTGTAAAAGAAAAAAAATTTTTAATTTATTTAATAAACAAAAAATAATATAAAAATAGTGGGTATTCAAAATAACGAGGAATAGTGAAAAGATTTTAATTATTGAAATTAAATTTATAATTAGAGTTTCTTTTCTTACGAAAAACTCTATACAATTGAAAAATTAATTTATGATGATACAATAGATTGAAATTGACATGAAAATCTTTTGACGATTTATATATATATATATATATATATATATATATATATATATATNTTNTTNTTNTTTATTTATTATTATATATTATTGTTTCGTTACGTACGTAGTACGTACGTTACGTTAC
>NW_012130140.1:398612-412170 GCF_000143395.1 Atta cephalotes
CTATATATAATAAATTAATTATATATATATAATATATATATACTAGTAATAATATTATAGTATTATATATATATATATATATATATATATATATATATATATATTCATTTTCTGTTTTATTTTATATTAATCATATTTGTTCTTGACGATAGCGTACGTTCGATATTGTTGCGGACCAGACTCTTCGTGATTTCGTTAAACCAAGAAGCAATACTGTTGATGCCTACAATTACTACTATCAAACGAGTGTTTAAGTAAATTACAATCAATCTAATCCTAGAACCTTAATATAAAAGCCCACTAATTTTATATAATAATTGGACATTTTATTGTAAACGCAATTAAAAAATTAATTCTGTTTTAATAAATATTTTATCAAATAATATGTATCAAAATAAAAATAATATTTAAAAAATTATATTTTCTATTAT
The DNA here is from genome assembly GCF_000143395.1 of Atta cephalotes. NCBI lineage: Eukaryota > Metazoa > Arthropoda > Insecta > Hymenoptera > Formicidae > Atta > Atta cephalotes. The sequence continues at coordinate 399,044 of NW_012130140.1, forward strand.
CAAAAATAATTAGGGTTCTAGGATTAACAGCGAAAAATTTGAAAACTTATATGACAACTTTTCGCAGATTTAGAATATCTTTATAAAACAAAAATAAGCATTTCAGAATGTAATGAAGAGATTAGTTAAAAGGGATGATTATAAAAATAAAAAGCTTGGATTTTAATCTAATCTAAGAGATTTATGATAATTTGAAAATAAGTCTGAACTTATTTTTTTTTACAGCCAGATATCTGCGAAGAGATGTCCTTAAACTAAGAACGATTTAGAATAAAATTGTTTGTGGAATTTAGCAACACACCGAATGTGGAATGTGAGAAAGAATGAACGAGAATCGCACGAAGCTTGCTCGGAAAATGAATGGAAGGTTGTGAATGATCTGAAGATTGTTTGGAAACTCTTGAAATTTATGAACAAACTCTTTGATTCATAAGTGCTTTGCTAAATTTAGACATTTGAATTTTTTCTTTGTATCTTTGTCTCTTGGTGATGATTATTAATTTTAGTCATAAAATCAAAAATCAAATATATCCTAAGGAATATATGAATCTTGACTACACACATATTTAAATATTAATTAATTAAGATTTTATATTCCTAATTTCTAACATCTCTCTCTCCAATATTGAATTTTGTGTTAAAAATCTATAAATAATTTATTTATATTTTTCTTAGAATTTTTTAAAATTCGATTTTTATTTTACTTGATCTGACAATTAAGTTTGTAAATATATTTTTTTCTAAGCATATTAAAAATAAAAAATACGCTAAGATATCATATATGTGCATCTCTCAATTTGTCACGTATCTTCAATTTCAATTGAAGAATGCTATAATAATTACATCATATAGCTGATATAAATATTATGCAGAAGAAAATCTTATTTTGAAGGACGTAATATTAACTTGGACGAAAATGCGTTATATTAGAATAAGTTGTATGTAAACGGATTTAATTGTCAGACCACTTATTTTTCTTATAATTTGTTAAGCATGTACTGTGCTTTATGAAAAGCTGGGATTCTGAAATCCTCGAATCGGAGGACATTTTGTGGCAGACGAAAAAGAGAACGCTGAAAAAAGAACAGGAAGCTCGTGTGAACAAAGAAAGCAAAGCAAAAATTACAGTGTATGGCGGAGGAATAAAACCCTTGTATAAAAAAAAATAGCAGTGCGTAGCGGCTAATCTAATCGATAAAGGAATGATACAAAATGAGTTTATTGTTGAATATAATAATGTATTATGTAACATTAACAAAGTAAAAAAAAAAAGAAAAGAGAAAGAGGCGAATGATGATAATATTATATTGTTGTTAGATATATATATATATTATATATATTATATAAAAAAAATCTTAGAAATTAAGTGACCACCCAACATTCACCCACACAAGTATACACTCTCGCAGGATATACAGGGTGTCTCGACGAAAATGTATTCCAGTAGAGGAGACGCTTACTGCTCGAGTAAAATTTGTGTTTGTTTTTTTCTAGTGATGACTTAATCCGAGATATTTGTTGAAAATTAATAAAAAGCAAAAATAACCAAACATTTTACTTTTTTATTAATCACACCGAATATTTCCTTGATAAAACTCTATTTTAAACAGAAAAATTAAAACTTTTTTTTTAAAATCGTTTTTTTATTTTTCAATGATCCATTAAAAAATCTCAAGAGGATTGCAACGATTAACACTTCTTTTTTAATTTTGACACTAACTTTTGCAATATATATATTATTAATTGCACAATTTAGAACTGCACTTAGATTTTTTTCTTACTATTATATTATTTAATATAAATGTATATTTATTAAAATATTAATTATTAAATTAATTATTAATATTCGCAATTCCTTGATATGTGTAAGTTTATATAAGAATTTGCTTTTTCAAAGGAGATTTGTTACATAATAATGTTACATAATAATGTAATAATATAAAATGATGATTTTGTTAAATCTTATATAATAATTCATTAATACTAGATGTAAGTTAATAAAGATATCATGTAGGAATTTAAGAATCCCATCAAAACATAGCCGAACATTTTTGTTGTGTTTGCGCATTATTGATTTTGTTTACGTAATTAAATTCCAATTTCGAAACATGCGCTAAGCAATTTTATTGTGACACGATTTCAGAACCATGTACACGACCTTAGTAAATGCGAAATTTCAGTACGTGTGAAAAGGTGTTTCAGTTTGTTGTGTCAATTTTTTACGCACATATGTGATATTTTTATAAATATACTTAAAAATTTTCATATATTTTTTGATATTTTTATACAATTGCTAATATTGTCAAAATTGGATATTTTTTATGTAAATTCTTTTTTAATTACATCATAAAATTTGTTCATGTAAAAAAGAACTAGAAAATGTTCCATTATTTCGAATTAATATACACATATATAAAATAAGATAAAGAATGAGAATTGAGTAAAAACAGAATACACACTTCTGGAGAAATGAAATGTCATCGACAATATGTTTGCTTGCTTTTGCAAGTAATTTTTTTTATCACAAATTGTCTCGCGGAAAATTTAATACTTAACATAAATGTCAAGAAGCCGATTGCAGTAACTGATCATGCATTTCTCAGTTTCACTCTGGATCTGGCAAGATTGCAGTACAATGATTTTATGTAAGTATTAAAAAAAAAAGGAAAGAATATAAATATAGATAAAATATTAATTAAAGATAACTAACTTTACAATTCTTAAAGAATTAATATGATATTAATAACAATATTTTAGTAAGGGGTTTATCAATGTTTCATTAAAATCTTTTATTAGCTATTATAATTTTTATTACATTTTAATATCATTAAAAAATTATAATGCAATTATAATAATCAAGCTTTATTTAATACAATTTATCTTTCTTTAGTTTAAAAGAAATTATTTTCTTTTATATTATAATAGTCTGTTTATGTAAGAAAAATGTATATTATTATATTTTGTATTAACTGTTCAGCAAAAATATCGAGAAAAGCATGAATTTGGCGCGAGGTTTGGCACCTGCTTATATTCGCCTTGGAGGACCACAAAGCAATTTTTACAATTTTGGACATTCGCACGAGATTAATACGGATCGAAATGACATGCATTTTGGTAATATAATATAATATTAAATATATCTCTCCTTCTCTTTTTCTTTGCTTGTAGATTTTAGGTAAAATTCAGAAATGTTTCACAAATAAATAATGCAAGCTCAAAGTTTAATCAACAATAATTAGATTTCTTAAAACCTTTGGTTTAATTATTAAAACGTGCCTTTTCATATTAGCATATCACTCATATGACAATTTCATGATAGTATACTGAGTCTGACCGCTATGAGTGCATATATTGAAAGGATTGCAAGGACCATGTCAATGGAAGAGGATGATGCAATTACATAATGTTAATGTCGTTAATTTATATTGCGGTTGCCAGTAGTTATATGCGCGTCCATTAGCTTTGATGGTAGGAGCGCCTAATGAATGTTATAATATGACGTCGGTACAAGCTTTGAGATAATAGTACGAATTGCGAAAGGGTTAATATTCAGTAATGTAATATTTAGATTATTGTATTTGCTGATACTAGCTGTCGAATATGTATTCAGATTGAAAAGGCAAATTTGTGTTTACATATAAAAAATTTATGTTACATATAAAATACACAATGAATTGCCTTCCTTATCTGAAATACAACTACACACAAAAATGTTAGATAATTTTTTGGAATATTCTGTATAAAAAGATATAAAAATAGTTTAATATTATTAATATTTTTTAATATTTTTATCTGAGTCAAAACATATTTTGACATAAAATGTATGCAAATTTAAGAGAATGTAATTTAATAGGAACGCAATGGACACTTATTTATCAATGGGCAAAGAACGCCGGATTAGATGTAATCGCGTGCATCACTCCTCACTATATTGACAAAGAATTTAAAACGGATTCCACGGATCCTAGGAACATAGCAGAACTTCTCTCTTTCAGCGATCGCATGGGTTACAATATCAGTTGGCAATTGGGTTATGGTAAGTTTTTCAAAAACTATATCTTTCTGAAACAGTAACAAATGAAATTAGAAATGAAAGCAAAGTATCTAATATTTAAAACCGCATATTTTAATTGTTACAAAATATTTAAAAAATTTTTTTTTAATATTTACTGTTTTAAAATATATATTTAATTTTAAATTGTAATCTTAAAATGTATATATATTCATCAAATATTTACATTTCTAAAATATTTATTTTTGAGTCACTTTCAAATATTTTTGCTGTAGAATGCCAAACGAGATGCGACTTATCTGGAAAAAAATTAGGGCAATACGTCGTCAACTTCCACGAAATACTGAAAACTTTCCCAAGATATTCCAACAGTTTAATCACGGGACCAGACATTGTAGCATATAAAACGGTGTATCAACAGAAATACCTTCAGGATTATTTATATTCGGCAAGTGCTGCGCTTTCTGCGATTACATGGCATCCGTAAGTGTTTTGCTTTTTATGTAAATGTTAATTATAAAAAATTTAATAAAAAAATTAATTAAATCAATACAAAAATTATTTTATTTTTTCTTATATAATCCTTATAATATACATATGTATGTATATCAAATTTTATATATATAATTATATGTGTAGATAAAATTATAATTAAAAGCCTACATTTTATTCAAATAAAATATTATAATAACATAGAATTTTCTAAAAAATACATAATAAACTCATAAGTATATTAAGATAAAAGTTGAACCTTTCGATAAATTTAATATTATTTAATTATTACTTGTTTAATTTAATTCTATTAATAATTTCAGCAATTTAGATGTTGTTTCTTTAAACAATAACAGCATTTCCATACATTATGATAACATGATAGCCGAAAAGAATGAATTGTTTAAAATAATCAATAATGCAGAACAAAAACCATTATGGATTGGTAAGAATATTATAGAATTATAAATAAAATAGTAATATTTGAAAAAATTTAATCAATTAAATTAAATTAAACTAATTTAAATTAAACTAACTTGCAATTAAGAATTTATTTATGGATATCTTATATTTGAATGATTACATTTGTAACATTGATGTTTTATATATACATATATTGTTGTATAGCGGAATCAAAATCACAAGAGAGTAAACACCAATATCTAGGAGCGCTTATCTGGATGAGAAGACTTGGAGATGCTGCAAAGCTTGGTATACAAGTTGTAATGAGACAATTGACAAACTTGTCTCAAGCAACTCCTGTAAGTCATTCATTATTGTAGATATGTAAATTTTGTTTAAATGTAAATAAATTTTAATTAATATAATAAAATATAAAGAAACATTTTATTAATTAATATGAAAATTATGATTTTTTTTTATCAGGCTTATTGGGTATCATTATTATATAAAACCTTAGTAGGCCGTGAAGTTTTCGAGATAAAGCTTCAATCCAACAATGAAAATTACGTGCACTTTTATAGTCATTGCACAAAGTCTTCAGCGCTGTACAGCAAAGGAGCTGTTACGATTTTCGGTATAAATTTAACACCGAAGACAGTGACTGCTAGTCTGAAAGGTCTTAAAATAAAAATTCTTCACAAGTATATTTTATTACCACAGTTTGAAACTACCAATAAAATGTTTTCAGAGTAAGTAATTTTGCAATTCACAAATACATTTGTATAAAAAAATCGTTTACCCTATTTTTAAAAATATCATATAAAAAATAAAATTTGCTACACAAAATATTTTATTCAATATATTAATATAAATGTAGATAACGTATAAATATAAATAACGATATATTTTTTCATATATTATGTATACACTTTTTTAATAAAGTGTGTAATGCAATATTCATATTTTAATTCATTGTACACTATGTAGTGGATAAATTGTAGTAACAAATTTATTTCTAAGTTATAAAAATCATAATTTTTTCAGGAAAGTTTCATTAAATAATAAACCACTTAATTTAATAAATGACAAAAACTTGCCTAATATCTATCCAGAAATTATTATCAATCCTGACGGCCTTGAACTAGAACTGCCTTCTGGCAGTATAGGTTTCTGGATTATACCCAATGCAAAGGTAATTAAAATTACTAATAATTATTTCGCTTATGTATGTATGTACATCTTTAACAATATGTCGAAGAATAATAAAAAAAAATATTAATTTAACAGGTAAAAGCTTGCACTTGCTCCGAAGAGGAAATAATCGAGAACAATACAGTGAAGAAATTATCGAAACGGCATGAAAATAATATCCAACAATCCAATCAAGAAAAAGAAGATATAAATCAGTCAAATTTAAAAAATAAAAAGGTTTACGATAGCAAAAAACAAGAAAACGTAAAAAATATGAAAAATGAAAGTCAGCAGAAAATCTGGAATTCTAAATTACTTGAACAAATAAAAAAATTTTTACAAAAAAAACTACAAAAAACAGATAAAAGTGAATCCTCACAAAGATCATTTACAATCAATTTGGGAAAACAAGAAAATTCATCTGAGGAAGAACAACAAAATTTAGTTAAAAAAAAATTTAAAAAACAGAAATTGATAACAAGTTTAAGAATATTCAAAGTTTATTAAAAAAGTATAAAAGAATTTTATTAGAGAAGAAGAGCGTAATGGAAACCAGAAATATTCAACATTTCAAAGTAGAAATCGAAAATATTGATAATGTTGTGACATTAATATCAAAGATTGATGCTTTTATCCTTTATAAAATTATTTCAAAAGAGCCAATTACGAGCGAAATTGAAGACAAAACAAAGAATGAAAGAGAAGAAGAGTCAGTAATTAAAATAAATAAAAAATTAAAAGAATATTTAAGCGAATTAGAAAACTCAGTTGAAATAAAGACAAATATAATAATAAAAATAAAAAATATTTCAATAAACTTTATAATTTATTAGAATACAACTCAACAAATGATAATAAAAATAATCAAGTCCATGAAGATTTAATGGAGCAAAAAAAATTTAAAAGACATTTGGATAAAAAATCGGAAAATTCTCAAAAATATAATATACTTGAAAAACGCTCACGAATAAATAACTTAAAAGATTATGCGATTAAACAGAAGTTACAGAAGATAAAACAGAAAAATGATGATAATACTTATAATTTAAAAAGGAATTTTATTAATAATAAAAATAAATATAACAATCTTCAACAAGATCCTGTTAAAAGAGGTTTCAAAAGCGATGCTTTTGAAAATGCTAATCATCATATTGATAATCAACATTTAGTCCAAGAATATAATAAAATAAAAAACGATAATATCTATAGAAAACACTCTAAAATTGATATGGAAAAATATCAAAGTTTAATACAAGGATCTGAAAGGATAAAGAGAAACATTAAAGAATTGATTAAGACAGATCTGAGAAGAGATAGTGCATCCGAGAAACATTCAAAAGATGATTTGACAAATTATGTAAATGAAAGAAAGATGAAGAAAAACGATATCAGAAGAGAATTGCGTCCATTTAATTTAAGAACTGATAGCGACGAAAACGGTTTTCATGGCTTCTTTCAGCAAGATCCTGTCAAAGGATTTCCTGAAGATGACATTTTTGTGACTACAGGGGATTCGTTAGAGCAAAAGGATAAAAGTTACGATTATGTTAAAGAGAAAGACGATAGTAATGACAGTTTAAAGAAGAAAAATACACAACACAATCAAAAATCGACATTAGACTATGCAAAAGATAATACTTGGATTGAAGAAATTAAAGATAATCACTGCGATTACATGCCAAATAAATTTTTTGAAAATATAAAACTATCTAATATGAAGATGAAAGAAAACTTCGAAAATTATAATGATCTAGGAGAAGCAGAATTTCTTTCTAAAGTACATAATAACAATAATAATGATAATGATAATAAAATTGCTATTACAGAAGTTATTAAAAAACAGCCGCTTAAAAAAACAAAAAGGCATATTGAAGAAACGAGAATTCAACGATTAGTTCATCACTATAATGATTTAAAAAAACAGGAATATAATCGGGATGCATTACAATCAGTTTCGAGATATCCTTCGACGTTTGTTGATCAATTTCTTAAAATACCAAATTCCAATATTAATTATCAAGAATCAAACGTAGAACTTAAAGGAGCGAAATTGCAGATAGAATCAGAATCAAAAATTACAAATTCTTTTTATCCACCTTCTGAAGCTTCTACTGTCAGATACAATTATAATGATAATTATCAAACTTCAAATATGCATTACAATATATTAAAGGATAAAAATGGTTTTGATAAAAACATAGACAGTAATGATAATATTAATGCAAAAGCAAGTGAATATTTTAGACCTAGTATATATGCAGAACATTCTATTTATAATAAAGTTTTTCATAATAAAAGAAATAAAAGAGACAATTGGGAAAAACTTCGACAGCTTTTTGTTGAAGAAATAATTCAAGAAGATGAAGAAAACGCAAGAGATTATCATTATAGAGTCATTCGAGATTCTGATTCGCCGAAAAAACATAATATTTCAGTTATACCTATAATCAGAGTTATAGATACTTCTTCAGAAAACAAAAATGTGAGTGCAAATGTAACACAATTCCAGAAAGATCTTACAGAAGAAGAGTACCAAGAAATTATGACAGGAGAAATACTTTCAAGTACAAGCGACATTGACTCTGATTATGAAGAAACTGATGCAACTACGAAATCTATAATTACAGAAACAACATTGGATCATAAACTGAGCGAGACAACGAAACCGATTAATGTAACTTCAATATTAGGACTGGACAATGTTTCCAAACAATATCATAATGAGAAGAAATCTACTACTAATCTATTACCTGTGGACTCAAAACGTTCTCTAAATAATAATAATAGTGTTAAATATATCACAAAAAAAACGTTTTTTCGTACCCAATTACCAGACATCCAATCAGAAAACAAGACAAAAACGTACGATTCTCTCCAAATTATTTCTAAAATTCCTTCAGAAAATAAGGATCCTCGGGAAAAATTTACTATCTCGACTATTAACAACGCCCAAAAAACAATCTTACATAACGAAAAAATACAAGAACTCATCAACAAAAAGAAAACACCCGACAATTCAATCTATCCAACAATCACCGAAAGTCAGAACAACAAAAAAGGGCACAACAATAATTGTAAAATTGAATTAAAGTCAACCAATTTTCTCCAAGAAACAACAAAAGGAATTGTCGAACAAGTAACAACGGAAACAATTTTATTAAAGCAAGCAGCAAATACTACAAACGATAACATAAAATCGAATGAATCAATAACAAAATCAAAGTTATTACAAAACACAGAAGGCAATCAGAACAGTGAATCTGTTTGGATGCAACTGGAGAAAGATGCAAACACGAGAAAATTAAAGAATATATTGCGAAATCTTCCTCGAACAGAAGGACTTACCAGATACGAAACAAGTTTGACTAAACGCACAGAACTGATTGATAAGCTGAAAGAAAAATTATATGCAAGACGGGAGAAATTGTTGCATCAATATCAAAGTGAGCTAACAAAAATTGCTGACGAACAGAAAAGAAATTTGAAGAGAAGAGAAATATGGGAAAGACTTCGTGGCAGTGATGATTTTCATCAATTGATCGATCCAAAGTTTATTGGAATTCTGCTAGATGACGATGTTACTTACAAAGATGACGATGTTACCTATGAAGATAATGAAGACGATAATGAAAGTTGTTTAATTCTTATCGAGCTTATTCCTAAACAATATAAAAATATTATAGATAAAATATATTTACCTGAAAAAACAAAGAAAGTACATTATCCGGAATATAACAAATATTACCAGGTTTTTCGAAACTTAATCGATGATGATGAAGAACTAGCAGAAATGTCTAAATCATCAGAATTCTTCGATCGTGAAGATAATCAAGATTGTCGATATTCTTCAAATACAATTGAAGATGAACAAGAATCAACAGAAACTACTTCTAGATCTTTTGATCAAAAAATCTTCATAATTGATCCTTCGACATATTATGGTGGTGAACCAATTTTACAGGAGGACAACGTAAAACTTCCGAAATACCAATCAAAAATTAAATCTCAAATTCAATATCCAAGATGGACATTAAGAGATATTCATGAAATTCTTACAAAATTAAAATCTAACAAAGCCCAACATCAAGTTTCTAAATCACAAGAATATATAGAAAAGTTGCCAATCAAGGATTATAATCAAGAACATTCTAATAGTTTACATGTTCTAGATAAGCAAAGACAATATGATCTATCAAAAAAACTCGCAGCATTTGCACAAGAATGGTTGATTTTTCTTAATCAAAGGGATGTCAATCAAGCTAACAATAAAGAAGCAGATAAATTAAACGATGTGCATAAAAATCTTAAAGCAGATAATTTGACGTTTGCAATAAATAAAACAAAATTTATAAGAAGTTTTGAAAGAAACATAGAAAATAAAGAATTTGACAGTTCCAATAATAGAAAAAAAGACATAATAAATTCAGAAACAAATGAAGATGCTGAAGATATTGTAAAAACTAAAAAACCTGAGAACATTGAAATGATAAAGCATGAAAAAATTAATAAATCTTATTCTAATGCAAATGATAAAACGGAAAATTTAAATATTACAATGTTTAACAATAATAAAACAGTTGAACATGTTGAAAATATCATTGAGAATAATCCTAAAGAAAAAGAACTTGGAAAAAAAAATTCACGGTTTCGGAGAGATCTTGAAAAACAAACGTGCACATGTATCGATCGATTAGTACCTTCTCTTCTGTAACGTATTTTATCTTTTTAATTTTTTTATTTATGGAAAAATTTATGATTAGCTGAAAAAATTATTCTTAATTTTTTCAATTCTTATTTTTATTAGCAATAATTTAATAGTTTTTCTGTTTTTAGGTTAACTGAAAATATGAAAAAAGATTTAACCAATATGCGAGTCGATTTGAAGGAAGATTTCATAAAGAAGATATTTGACACACAACCAATGAAAGTTTATCTGCTGACAAAAAATAATAGATCATCAAATGCTGATTTGTTCCAAAAATTAAAAAATTACTTAATTTCTTCAAGGAAAGATTTTAAAGTTAATCAACAGAATCAGAAAGAATATGACTTAAGTTATATCACACTTACGCCAATTGAAATAAAAAATATTTTCGAAATACTAGATACGAAGAATAATGATGATTTAATGGAACTTTTTGAGATTCTACAATGGAATGATCAGTACGTATTAGAGGCAATTCTAAATAAAATGACCGAATATTTAAATGACAAAATATCAGAGGAATTTGAATATGAAGATTCTTCAAATCTGCAAAGAGAGAACAGTGAAATTTTTTTAGACAAAGAGAATTATATAAATGAAAATAAGCAAGATATTACTGCAAAAGACAGTGAAATCGAATCAGAAAAAGATGAGCAATATAAAATCACGAACGATGAAATCAATAAATTTTTAAAAATAAAGAACCAAATAGGATCTAAACATGGAATGTTTTTATTACTGCCTTGGAGGAATGTAAAGATAAGGCAACAAAGACAAATCAAAAGTGAGATCAATGAAGATTTAACTGAAATAAAACGTGAGGTGAGTTATTTTAATGCAATAGAAATTTATTGAAAAAGAAAATTGACTTTGATATACCTATATTATTTTTAACTTTTTAGGAACTCTTATTATTATTTTATACTTATAAAATTTTATTAGTAATGCAATTTTTTACATTATTAATATTATTATTATATTTTAATACACTTATTTTATTTTTTCATAAGGTTACAAGGCAATCACAACCATACAAATCCATTCTAGCTGAAGATCACGAAAACAAACGTATTAAGAGATATTATTTAAATAACAATACTAATAAAGAAGAAGAAGAAAATATGATAGAGACAAAAAGAGTAAATTATTTACAATCTCAAACAAAAAATCGTGACAATCTGCTTGAAGATTTCATAAAAGCATATAAGAAGAACAATTTGTATAATAACGAAGCTTCTTCTATAAAAAATGAAAAAAAAATGAAACTATACCGTTAAATAATATTTTCAAAAGTGATAAAAAAATATTACAAAAAGAAATGCCAAAGTTACAAAATCATATGGAATCCGCAGGAGAATTTATAAATGATTCTGAGGAGAATTTCAATGACACTTTAGCAAATGAAGACAATCATTTTAGAAATAGAACTTTCGGAACTACTGGCAACGTTTTCTATACTGCGATTATGAATATAAAAGATTTTTTTGCATTTCTTCCAAAAATTTCTCGAATATTTACGAACTTTTAAATAACTTGTAAAAATGTAATTATATGAATTCTTAACATGTTCTTCTCATAGGTATATACGTATATACGTATCTTTATATTTATAATATAATTTATAATATAATTTATAATATAATATGTATATAACTAAACTTTCTACTTACATATATTAATAATACTTTATATTATATACATATTCTCACATATATTTTGTAAATTATAAATATTCTTAATTACCATTTTTTTATAGTATAAAATAAATTTAAAGAAAATAAAATGTATAAGAAAATATAAATCTGAAAATATAAATCTAAATATAAATGAAAAAAATTAAAATTAAAATTAAAAACATAATTTTTAATATTATTTCCCAATATTTTCTTGTTTATCTCGGAAACAAATTCTGTATTTTCATATTTTTTATTTATATTTTCATATAGAATTCTTATACATGTCTAAAGCATATCTGTTTCTGAAATGTTTCATACTAGTTATTAAATTACGTTATTAAGTTACATTACTATTAAAAGATTTGTATATGAATGTATGTATCTATGAATATTAATTAATTAAAAACTATATATGATTTATAATATATATCAAATAAAATAAAAAAATTGAATGTACATACAAAAAATAATAAAAAGATGTATACGATATAAAAATATACCATACATATTACATATTACATATATATTATATTGGATGATGATAAATAAATGCATTTTTTTCGATCTTCATTTCGAGTCAAATTTTAAAAAATATTGTTGTTAATAAATATATATATATATATATATATATATATATATATATACTGAG
>NW_012130140.1:412758-429870 GCF_000143395.1 Atta cephalotes
ATTAATAGTATGTCTATATAATATATATATATATATATATATATATATATATGCACACAGGATGGGACACCTTAAATAAAACATCAGAATATCTCATCAGAAAATTAAACACGATAGGGAAAAATGTTTCAGACAAAAGTTGTATGATTTGAAGGGGGACAAATAATGAAACCGTTTTTTAAAAAAATTGATTTTCGAGATTACAATTGCTTTAAAAAAATATGTGTGCGAAATGGATAATTTTTTAAATAAACAACTATGTGATATTTTTCCATCAATTGATTCATCTCATTATTCTATTCATAAAAGTATTAAGATGCGATTATAAAAAAATTAATAGTTAAAAATTTATGAGTTATTTAACATTTTATGTCAATATGTACCACAAAAATATAAAATATCTCATAAATTATTGGTTCTTTTGATATCACTATCTTAATACTTTTATATGCAGAATAATTAGAGGAACCATATTGTGTAAAATCATATCATTCCATTTAAAAAAGTGGAGATGAAAAATTGATTTTTTTAACCCTCAGTATACAAAAGGGATTAGCGCCCCCGATTTTTAGGCATTCGAACACGCTTTGAGCAATGATGCTGTGGCGAAGGAGAGGAGGAACTTATATATCACCTCTACAATTCCCTTGCTTGGCGACCTCCTAATATGCCATTATGTACGTAATTGTACGGTGTAAAGTGCGTGTTGGGGGGGTTACTCTAACTTCTTGCTACAACATCAGAAAATCTTTACTGTAAAATCGAAATGTAAGTAGAAATGATTAATTAAATTATTTATGATTTTAATCATGAGTGCATCATAAAAAAATGATTTAAGTCAATTTTTTTTTTGTGTTTTTAATATAAGAAAAATTCTTCTTCTTCTTTGTTAATGACTCCCGCGGCAAATGCATTACGATGCGACCAGTATCCAATGTAGTAAAGAATAGAAATGCATCGGATATCCAGAAAATATCCGGTATCCGGCATTTTTTTACTATCCGTTCGGATATCATTAATATCCGGGAATTTATCCGGTTGAAATTTGATATCATTAAATTGTTGATTTTTTTCTTATACAAATGTTCTAGAAACAAGTATATTCATGATGTTATAATTATAATCTTTAAAAAATTATAATCTTTTTCTCTATAGTTTTTAAAAAAAAAAATTTAATATTTTTCCCTTTAAAAATCGCCATTTATTAATAATTATTGTAATTATTAATATTAAATGTAATAGTAAATTGTTAATATTTATCATAAAAGAACGATAAGATTACTTTATTTTATTTCAATTTTTCATAAAACTGAAAAATTACTCATTTTCATTTTGCGAAAAAAAAGGTCGTTTTTAGAACAAAATGTTTATAGTTTCTTAAAGTTCAACTCATTAGTTGTTGATTTATCACTAATAATAAAATATTTTTTTATTTATTTTTTACAAAAAAATGAGAAAAAAATTTTTGAAAAAAAATTCGTTTTTTTCACGTTTTTTCCGACCCCTTTTCACTTATTGTAAAATATCTTTTGTGCTACAATATTTTAGACTTCCTAATTCAAAAATTCTTTTTTTTTCGGTTTTTTCTTCAAACATTAAATTAAAAAAAATTAGTTAAAATCGATGCACTATAATCTGAGATACAAGCAAAAGAAAACGCTGGGTTACAAATATCCGGATGTGTGTAGGATTACTAGAGATGTGAATACTAAGGATTAAAAATAATTTTGTCATTATTTGTTCCCCTTCAAATCATACAACTTTTATCTGAAACATTTTTCTTTACCGTGTTTAATTTTTAAGATATTCGGTGTTTTGTTTTAGGTACCCCTGTATATAGATATACCTTTAAGTGCAGATTGAACAATTTATTACGTTTTTTTATTATAAACATAATAAAAAAAAAGAACCAATAGTTTATGAGATATTTTATACTTTTGTGATACATATTGACATAAAATGTTAAATAATTCATAAATTTTTAACTATTAATTTTTTTATAAAACTTTTACGTTTCAGCGTTCATTTAAACTTAATCTTAAAAACTTATAGAACTTATTATAATGCACTTATTATAATGCAATAATGTGTTATTAAAAACTGGAAAAAGATACACCTTATATAATATTGCATTATATAATATTTAGCATGATATTGTGTAATTTAATTTTATAATAGATATATATTATTTATTATAATTAAATAAATCAATAAGATAGTAAATAGAAATAAGAATGTATTAAATTAAATGATATTATTCTTAATAATTAAAATAAATTATCAAACTTTATTTTATTATTATTAACTTGTATTTTAAGACTGAAAATTATTTCAAGGTTACTATTTAAAAAGTTAATTAATTATAGATTTAACTATTAGATTCTGCTATAATTATTTTTTTTAAATGCAGATACATTTTTCAATTGATTACATCATTCAATATTATAATTGTGTTGAAGGATATTCATATTCGTAGAATTGCAAAAAATATTATAATTATAAGCAGCAATTTTTAAGAAAATCAGGTCATTAATAATTGAATCAAAAGTTGTTCATACACATACGATGCATATTGCGACATAATTAACGAGTTAAATTTCATAACGATGTGATGATAGAATGTCCATTGTACATTCATCGAATCACTGAATGATACAGTGTGCTTTTGATCATGATTGAGTTCAGTTCGTTTTTGGAGACGTCAATATAAAGTAAATTTTGCCACATATTTACATAATATATTGTTTACATTTTAGTTTATTTAACCTAATTTTAAAATTATAAAATTAATCAATTATTTAATGAGTACGTTAACTAATATTTTATTTATCTTATTTATTCTCTATATTTCTATTAAAAAATGGAATATATAGCATATTTATTATTTCTCTTAATGCAACTGTTATTTCATATATTTATTAATATAATTTATCTTAATAACTATTGATCTATCATTATTTTAACTTTTCATTTTTTCGGCTGTTATATAATGTATGTTCAAAAATATATTATAATTTATTTAATATTATATAAATATTATTGTGATAATATTATTTTTTTGTATAATAAAAATTTTTGTGTTTACAATCGAGGAACGTGATAATATCCGATAGTTGAAAAGAGGTTGATCAATATGTATGAGAAAATTACTTTGTGCCTTTTGACTGTATTAATGATTGTTCGTTCGGAAGAAGTATCTACTGCTAAAAATATAGAAACTGCAGATTTATTAAATTCAAGGTAAATAAAATTTGTTACTTTATTAATTAATTAACCCTTAATATACACGATCAGATTCACATTCTTTTCTCATTTTTTTTAATGGGATAACTAGGAGTAGACCAAATAATGATCTCTATTTGTTTCCTTTGTTTTAAATATGCAATTCTTTATGAATACTTTCTAAAGATGTCAAAGTATACATAAGAATCACTTAATAGTTTTTATTTACTCGTAAAAATAATGAAAATTAATTCGAAACATAAATAACCTATCTAAAAGATACTAAAAGATTAGAATATCATTGTGTGTGTACTAAAAATTAAAGTTTAAATAAGAAAAATTCTGATTCTTTTTTGATCCAATTTTATATAAAAGTAGTTCAATTTTTCAAACTGCAGACGTAAAAGTATGTTAGTACTTGCATAATTGTTTGTCAGCAAAATCATTAATGTCATTATCATATTATGTGTCATACACACACAATAATCTGCTTCGTCACAACAAACTGCTGAATTGAAAATTTTCGATCTAAAGTTGTCTCATTGCCTCATGATATCGATATAAGATATAGATAAAATAAAAAAATATTATATGCTTAAATGAAAAATAATATCCCACAACTAAACTAAAAAATAAAATTTCGTACATGATTTAAGTAAACTAATTAAAAATCCAAACAATTAAAATTGTTATCTATTTTATTGATGTCTTTTATTGTTACCTAATGTAGGTATATAATTGTCAAATATTTATAGATAATATAAATTATCAATACTTATGTCTGTTCGCATTGCGTACTCTTTTTGAACTTAAATAATCTTCGTTTTTTTTTAATATCCGAATATACACTGCTTAAAAAAATTATGGAAAAATATATAGAATATATATAGAAAAATTGTGCATTCCGTCAAACTTTGGCAAGAATTGGCTTTGATTAACGATAATTTTGCAAAAAATTTTAAGTTTAATGCATCCCTACTACTGTAATTCTTAAAAATATGAGGGTATGCATGTACGTGTGTGCGTGTACGTGTGTGCGTGTACGTGTGTGCGTGTACGTATGGCGCATGCGTGCGCGCGCGCGCGTGTGTGTGTGTCTGCGCGCGTGTGTGTGTTTGTCATATTAAAAATTACAAAGTTTGATGGAATGCACGGACTTTGTAAAATTTTTTTAGCAAAAAACAAAATTTTTTAACAAAATAACGTTTGTATAAAATATGAACTTTTGCAGGCCTTAATTTCTTCCTGTGGAATGTCATTCGAGATTTGTACTAAAGCTTGTGATAAGTCTCTGAGATTGACAGATTGTCTTGTTAAATCTCTTAATCTATGATTGATTATCAAATATAAATCTGCATATACACAGAAATGTGCAAAATCCATCCAGCAATCTCGTCGTGATGCATCCGGTAATGCCAGTAGTATAGTAAAAAATGTAAAGGTAATTTTAAAATGCTGTAACTTTGCGAAAAAAATCACAGCGATTCGTTTTTCTTTTAAATTAAAGAGGAAAATTCGAACTTTATACCGTGCAAACGGCATTCTTCAAAAAAATTTTACAAAGTCCATGCATTCTGTCAAACTTTGCAATTTTTAATATGACAAATACACATTCTCATATTTTTGAGAGTTACAGTGGTGCATCAAACAAAATCTGGCCATAACGCTTAAATAAAGATTTCAAACCTTAATTAAAAAAGAAAAAAAGTTATCCTACGATAATTTTTCGCAAAATTATTAAAGTTGGCAAAATTACCAATTTTTGCCCACAATTTTTTTATGCCATAATTTTTTGAGCAGTGTGTTTACTTCGTTTTAAATACAAAAATTTTTAGATATTCAAGCAATGCGAATAAATCTTATGTGAATTATCGTTCAAAAGTTTGGAAGTTATTTTCTCTTTTAAAACAGTAGCGTCAATACTTCTACAGAAAATCCAATATGGAAAACTTAAGTATTGTTTTAAGTATTCGACAAACTATTATATTATCTAATCATGTTCCAGGAAATATTCCATTTAAAGAATTTTACAAATTAGTCTTATTAGTAAAACAAAATGAGCAAAATCAATTCTAATTAACATTTTTATTTGTTGCTAAAAAATTGTCGAGAAAAAAAATTTATTGCTCTGCAAATTTTCTTAAAAACTTAATCTTCCTTTACGAGAACATCATTTTTTAAGAAAATTGACAGAGCAACAATTTTTTTTGGCAATTTCTTAGCAACAAATGAACAAATAAAAAAATTCTAATTAACAAATGTTAATTAGAATTGATTTTGCTTACTTTGTTCTGCTGATTTATAAGACATGAATTTTACCGAGTGTATATGCTTAATAGAATAACAAGTCACGATATCTTTTATTATTAAAATGATGTTAGAATGGATCGTAAATGATTGAAAAATGACTTTTAATTATTAATAATAATTTTGAAGTCATTTGGCGAAACAGACGTCATTCTAATGTCATGATGACTTGTGTTCAGACACTGTTGTTCTATTATAGAGAAAGAACAAACTTTCGTGATTTGAGTAAATATAATTATTTATTTATGTTTATTATTTGTTTATCAATCACAATATAATTCAATCGCATTCTAATGATCACTAAAATGAATAAGTAAAATGCTTCTAATTCGAACAGTTAAAATAATTACAACAATTAAAAATAAGACATAGATATTTTAATAAATTAAAAATATAATTAAAATTTAGGTATTAATGATTAATCTTAGTAATTAAGAGTTTAAATTATTGTAATTTCGTATAGTATATAATTAAAGTTTTATAATTAATATCATTTTACTACATTTTTTTTACAAATTTTCAACTGCTTCCAAACTTTTAAACGATAGTGTGTATATATGTGTAATAAATATGTTAAATAAATTAACAAGTCTTTCTAAACAAATATTTTATTATTTTTAGATTATCGACAATTCTACCCTATCCATCGTTATATAATGACGAACATCTTATAAAAGATAATTCAAAAAGATCACTCATTTTATTAATGCCAGTTCGACAAACACAAAATGAACATGAAAAGTCAAAGGAAATGGGTCAAAAAACAAAGCGTTGCGATACACATCGGAGAAATAGATTTTTGTTATTATCAACAAAAGAAAATAATAATAGAACGAGAACTGCTAACAAAAATATCAACGTGGGAACTTTCCAGCAAAATTCAGATGACCATATTACAAAAAACACAAAATATTCTCAGAAAAACTCAGCGACATCAAAAAGAATGGTAGCTGTTACAAATGAAGATAAAATTCTTCTACGACCGTTTAACGACAATCTAAATGCGAAGGATATAACTTTAAAATTTCCAGAAAAAACAAAGAAATGTAATACAGAAAAATATATTTGTCATTGCGAAGAGGACTGTTCTTCTAGCTCATCAAAAGAAAGTTCTTCAAAAATATTAGGTTCCTCCAAAAACGAACCTGAAAAGATAAATCATGAAAGAAGACTAATAAAACATAAAAATACAAAAGCAAATATCTTACAACAACAATCGCCAAAATTATATCATGAAAATCCTTATGAACTGCCTTTTTCTAATTTTATCAATTATTTCCCAATACAATCTTATCCAGAAAAAATGAACATTCCGCCTGTATCAATTCTATATGGAATAACGCCAAATGTTTTATCTCAGATGATTGGAAATGAAGGAAAATATGTTGATCTCGGAATCCCTTTTATTTCATTTCAGAACAGACAAAATTATTTAGTTGAAAATAATCAAGATCAACTGGTTATTCATAAAAAACCGTGTATTTGCTCACCTGTAATAACCAATTCGGTTGAAAATTCCATGTCAGTTACTAATGTACCTTTGACAGATTATGATGCGATAACTAGTAGGGAAGCAACAAATGATCTTGAGTCAAACAATCCAATTGGTGTCTCTGAAGGAGATCAAGAACATTTTCCTAAATTAACCACAGAAGTTTCAAAAGTAGATGCATCAGCCGATTCAGAAACAGAAGCTAATTTAAATTTAAATTATTTGACTGATGCAACGGAAGAAGATGACACTATAAGTCCTTCTAATTTAAATAAAGTTGTGCAGAAATCAAATGATTTTACCGAACAAACGGAAAGAAATCTAGATGATCTTTCTAAGTCAACGACATATTCGGCAGATGATGTCGATACAAGCAGCGTACCATTCGTTACCTATGATATAACGAATGATGGAAAATTTATTAACATGGAAGAATGCATAAAATTATTTGGTCGCGATGTGTGCGTGCTCAGTGCAATATCACCAAAATTTGCTAAACAGGTGCAAGAAAATAATCCTAACAAGTATTCTGCGATTAGAATTCCGGAATATGTCACACAAATATCCCCTAGAGATGACATTAATCATTCAAATAAACTCAAAGCGACTGATCCGTACTTTGCATCGGAGTCATCCACTAATAAAATCAATAAATCAAATGTTAATGTAAATGAATATCTTGAATCAACAAATATAAAAAATGATGATATTGATGAAGCTTCTCTGCGTGAATTTCAGTCAGAATCTATAAAACAGATTTCTAAGTCAGATATCAACTATGATAAAAATACACCCTTTAATACTGTAAAAACTATACATATTTCAATCAAGAAATTGATGGATCCGACAATTGATGAAACTACAACGATGGGAAAAAAAAAATTATTAGGAAAAAGTAAAAATCATAAAATTAAATTATTGTTAAATCCAAATGATGAGGAAATAGTAAATCCAACATCAAGTAAGAAATTTTTTTACTTTATTCCTTCATATAAATCTAACAGTGATGAAAAAGCAAATAATTCGAAAATTAATCAACAGAATCAGATAACAAATATAAAATCTAATTCAAATACTTTTCAAAAGGAGACAACAACAGTTTACGACTCTAAAACCGATCTTAAAAAGCAAGATAGAAACTACCTAAAAGAATCAAATGTGAATATTTATTCTAAAAAAAAAATCCCTCAAGAGCATTTTGAAGAAAAGACTAGCTCTAATTCCAAAACTAGAGATAATTTTGTAGAGGAAATAAAAAAAGAAATAGGAATAGAAACCAACATCAAATCAGGAGAGATTTCTCAAGAACAATCTACGACAATGCAATATTTCAACGACAAAAAATTAAGTAATTCAAACAATAAGGAAAGTATCATCAATAATATTAAAATGATCGATTCATCAACAAATAAATTACCATTTTGTGATAATAGCTTGCTTTTAAATTCTATCAGAAAGGTCATTAATGACTTTACGTCGAATACTCGTTTAACCAAAACAAAAGATTTTGATGAAAATATTCTTCAGACGCAAGGTAAAAATTTACTACCAGAAATTCTGCAAGTTCCGAATTTAAAGGACATTCTGTCAATGCCGCAGATAGAAAATACAATCGTAGACAAAGTAAAAGATGTTTTATCCTATGTTACAGCTATTCCTAGAAAAGATTTTACAAACGATTGGTCACATGGTGTAATTAAAAACACTCTACACAGCATATTGGATACACTTTCTAGTTTTCATCACAAACTTCCACCGATGATGCTCGAAGAGCATCAATTTAAAGATGGACAATGGAAAACTAATTTAGTGACCTTAGCACCAATTTTAGACCAAAACTTATCAATAGCAACACCGAAAAATTTGCGTGAGATCATCAAAGAGCTTTTAAACTCTCCGGCAATTGCATCGCAAATAGACCAGAATATTGTGCGAAATATAATCGTACAAAGTGTAAGAAATAATTTATCTAACGATAAAGATGATAAAATAGATGATTTGATAAATCATGCACTAAATGACATTCTCCAGAAATCAAGAAAGTCAAAAAATTCATCAGAAGATATTGATACGTTAGAACAAAGTAATGAAATTATTAGTGACGAGGCAGATATGGATATGATTAATATGCAAGAAATACCTACAAGTAATTACAAAATAGAAAACAATATTGATAATTCAATATTAAATAGCAAACAAAATGTTGATATGAAAAAACAAGATACAAAAATAGACAATAAAGAAATACATACCACAGACAATCAGAAAGCTAAGATATTAGAAAATAATGCAAACATATTGACTATTTCTGAATTTCCGCAATTATTACATTTATATGAGAAAAAAGAAAAAGAAGAATCAACAAATGAAGATAAAATAAAAGAAGATATTACAGATCAAATTTTAAAGAAGATAGATGAACAAGATGGTGCAGAAAAGAAAATAGCTGAATCACTGAAACCTAAAATAATTTATCACAAAGCTATTTTACAAAATAATCTTAGCGTATCAGAATCAAATTCAACAGGAGCTGGACAATACATAAAAAATCATCCCATCGATAAAGAAAGAAATAAAGAAACAATAACGATGACGAATTTTATACAAGAAACACCCAATTACGTATCGGATAACAAAATTTTAGAAAATATAGTAGGAGCTAAAGATGTCGAAGAAGAAGTAAATCATACATTAAATGAAAACATATTAACTACTACAACTGATAAGATTGATCCACTAATAATATTAGAAAGAATTAAGTTTAATCTGCCACCAATAAAGTATTATTCGCCTGAGATTTTAAAATATGCAACAAATCGTATCGATGATAAAAATGTTGAAATTACAACAGCGCCCATGAACTTTATACAAAAATCTTCATCCAATTATGCACAAGATGACATGCCTTTACAAAATATAGCAGAAATTAAAGACGAAAACGAAATGGAATATCTAACTACTACAGATGGTAATTTAATTTCATCTACAAATGGAGAAGAATATAAACCTACAATTATTTCTTTAACAGATAATATTTTAGAATCGCAACAGCAGAATTTAACAGAAAATAATATCATTAAAATCCACGAAGTTACCACGGAAATTCAAAGAACTTACGCAAAAACTACGTACTTCAAGACAGGACTTTCTGGTGATGATAATTCAAAAACTAATTCGTCCTCATTAACTGATAAAATTACAAATATACGTATAAATAACGATAATGAGAATAGTAATGGCAATAGCGATAAGGATAACAATCTAATTAACAAGATAAATAATAATGAAGATATCATAAAAGAAAAACAAGTTATCGTTTCTTCTTCTAAATCGTCTGCCTTATTTCCTTCATCAATTGCTTCCGATGATATCTCAGAACTTCAGAAATCGCAACTTTATTACATCAATGATGGCGTGAAACTACCGCTAGAGATAAAGAGATTGGAAGATGGTTCTTATGCATTATTGATCTCCAAAAATGTATGTGAGCAGATTTTAACAAGAAAATGTCCCTGCTGCGTCCCACTGCAAGGACATATAGTTCGATCATCAAAAAATCACCAACAAGAAGATATGCATGCGACGATAACAAATTCGGAAAAGAAAGATCAAGAAAATATATTAGGAAGTAACAGTTTTCCATTTCAACCATTTAATATACTGACGAGAAGAAACGCCTTGAGAACACAAAATTTAAAGAAAGAAGAAGAAGAAAAAGAAAAAAATAATGAACATCATTTATGGAAACCAAATAATGATAATTTCGCAATGATTTCAATGCCTGTCATCGATTTCGCAAAAAAATACAATTTATTGCTTGATTTCAATGAAGAAAGAGTATTATTAAATAAAACCGAATTGCAAAACAAAATACTAAATTATAATAAGTCAATAATAAACTCCGTAGAAGGATTTAAACGTCAATCAGATGAAAAGAATATTAATAATTATGACGATATAAAAAAAAATGAATTATTGGATGAAAACGGATTATTGTATGAAAATAACGACGTAATTGATGAATTTTCAGATTTAATAAATTCTCGCAAGAAAAAGAATACTCCGAATATGAATTTCTCAGTATTTCCAAGTACTCAAAAAATTTTTAATTTGAGAAAGGATTCTGAAGAATTTGAAATACAGGCAGATACAGAAAATCAGTCGAAAATAGATAAAAAATTAAAACTATTTGAAGTTGAAAATACAAACAATGTTCAAAATGTGAATATTGTACAGAAGATAAATTCCGAAAATCAAGGGAATCCTGTTCTTAAAGAAATTAATATTTCCGAAAAATCCAAAATGAACAAAGAAGAAGAAAAATCGGACAAATTATTGGATACTGTAGAAGGTAATTAATATAATTTGATAAAAAGATAAGAAGTATATAAAAAGATAATTTTGTTTTAGGAAATAAGATTTTTCATGAAAAGGGAAATAAGAAGTTTGAAGCAACAAAATTGATTAACAATAACTACAACGTTCCAGAAAATTTTAGAGGAAATATTGGAAAGCCGTATAGATATCAACGAAATGCGAATTATGTTGAAAATAAAGGAACAGAACTAGTAAAATCGATGCTTTATTGGCTTAAAGGACTTTTCGTAGATAATTAAGCGGTAAGGAATGAGATTGAAATTCTCCAAAAAATATATACATATACAATGTGTATATAATACATCAATAATGTAATATTTATTATTACAATAGTAAATATATAATATTTATATATAATATTTAATAATCCTTATAAATATTGTATAATATTCAATTATATCTTTTGGCTGCTATATTTCAATTTATAACAATTAAAATTATTTTTGATAACGTTAAATATTATTAATCAAAATGTAGTAATTCTTTCTTAATTATTAAAATTTAAAATAAGCATTTTTAATTTAATTCAATTTTCACTTCCCTTTTCCAGTCACAAATGGTATTATGATAACTCATAGATCTGTCTATATATTCTTTACGTTTTTTTTCAATAATCAATTTTAATTCACCCGTTTTAAAACAACGAATTTATGAGATATAAATTTTTTGATAATAATTTATTGTTATTCAATTCATGTGCTGAAATATATTTGATTTATATTTGACACAATTAATCGTAGATTCATTATCTCAATAAAAAAATTTCTGACTCACCAATTCGATGTGCAACGAGCGGAATTATTTAGCCAGATATCTACGATGATGCTGTAACATACAAACATAAGGTCCTAATTGAAGACATGTTCAAAATGATTAACATTTCAAAAGATAATTTTTACGTACTTAATTCAAACTTTTTATTCAGTTTTCAATTATAAACACTTGTTGATTTACATGGAGCACATGTAATTTTTTTACGGAATTGAAAATTGGATAAATGGAATCTGCCAGTAAAAAAAACGTTATCAAAATATGTTGTATATTATAAAAATATGTATGTTATAAAAATATTTATTTTACATATTTGTACAAAAACACAAATAGTAAAAGTTTAGAAAAAAATTCCGCGCAAAAAAGAGATTATTTACCGCGTAAAAAAACTACGTATAAAAAGTATCGCGAGAATTGAAGAATGAGTGTAGAATATAATTATCTATTTTCCGAAAAAAATCTTTGAAACAAGAATAAATTTTCATAAAATTTCGAAATGATTTCTCTTTTTTTAATTATTAACTTGTCAAAATAAAAAGTAAAAAAGAGGCTCGAATAAATCGGAAAAAATTCTTATTTGAATGCAGATAAGAAATAATACTCACCCCAAGATTGTTCCACCGATGTCTGATGTCTCTCTCAGACCACCTCCTTCTCTCAGGATTGGATTGTCATTCTCTCGCACAGGAAAATACTCGCGAAAAATACTCGCGGGTAATATACTACAATCGCGCGCGGATTAATCATTAATAAAGTCTTTCGTGCGATACTATGGCACTCCACGTTATTAAATTTATGATAGGAGTCCGTGGGAATCATAAAAAGTCTATTAGGCCGAGAATTTTAATGGCACTCTCGATGCAAAACGCACGACGCGACGAACCGGCTACGGTTCGTTCATTTTCACTTAAATCGGCGACGAGGGTTCATTAGCTTCCCCATTGGATTTTTACACAAAGAGAACAATTTTACTTAAATATCTAAAAATTTAATTAAATACATAATTTAGATAAATCTGAAAATTTTTAGACACTTAAGAATCCATTCTTTTTGTGTATTTTCTCGAGGTATTGAGCTCTTCTATCTCATCAAGGTCGTAGAAGAGAAGAAAAAATATATATATATGTTATTGATTTACTTTTAAATATGAATATTGAGCACATGTTAGTTTATTATTTATTGCGAAACAAATTCAGGACAAAAAAAATGAATCTTTTATTATAATGTCTGTAAAATTGAGATATTAATTGAATAGGCCAAATATTAGTAAAAAAGAAAAATAATCCTTCTATAATTAATTTGTTATCATAGCCGGCAGAAAATCACAATAAAGTTATGCTCGATTTCATCGTTTACGCACTTGCGAAAAATGCACGAAAACGAGAAATTATTCGCAAACTGTACGAATTGCGTTATTTTTATATTAAGGATATTTATTAACTCTTGCTATACATACTTTTTTTCTACCATTGATATACATACTCGAGTCTCTAGGACTCCATCCATATTTATTACCGTAACTTCCATAAAAATAGACATAATTCGTATTTCAATTAAATTATCTGATTAGTAATAAGGCTCATAAATTTTAGAAAACAAAGAAAAAGAGGGCTACGAACCAAAAATTATTATGTAAAAATAAAACAAGATAAAATAGAATGTAAAAAACAATAAAGGAAACGAAAATGTTTTAAATTAAAAATTTTAATAAAGGTTTTTATTTCAATTAATTTTTTCCTCAATCGACAGAGAATTGATTAAAGAATAAGTTCATGATATAAGTTCATGAATAAGTTCATGATATATAAAAGTCGATAGAATTAAGGAGTTCCGAGATATATTATAGATTCAAAGAAAAAGAAAAGTTCAAAAACGAAAAAAATCTCGATTTAGCAAATTGTACTAGGGTTTCTGGAACTCCATCGTGTATAGCAAAGAGTTTGCTCTTCTTGTAATTCATATGATATCGTTCAAAATATATGTGTATAAATATATGTGTATAATAAATAAAAACAAAAAATATTAAACAAAATCGAGCCAAAAATTGCTTGACAATTTAAATTAATATTTAATCGGACATACAATTTAAAATACGTTTCGTAATAATAGACAGTTACATATTTAAATAAAAGAAAAATTTTATCTTAACGAAAAATAATTATCGTCCATAACTATTGTAAAACAATTATAAATCTTCTTCTCCATTGTTTCAATTCTAAACGAATACATCGCATGAAATATGTTCGTAAAATATATATATTGTATAATATGTATATTCGTGATTCACATGATAGGCTCGATCCACTTACGAATAATTAACAATCATACGAATTAATAATCCTGTGCTATAAACGAATGTAAAATACATCTCGTAATAAATACATCTAGCATTTATCTAGCACTTGTCGTGATTGCGAAGAAGATTAACATTCGAAGTTGAATGATAACCCGTCGACGATGTCGACATATGTAAATAATGAGCTACCCGCTTGTCCCACCACCGCGCAAAAACAAACATCAAGGTTATGCGCCAACCGTGCTATATTTAAAAAAAAAATAAGGTTTTGTAAAATTTCCACTCTGAATTTTCAGTTTTATAGAAATAAATTTTACTTAATTATATTCATTATTGCCTTAATTATTACATAGTTCCTCTTTAGTTTCATAAACCGTTTGACATTGTTTAAAATATCGATTAAATTCCTAAATTTTTATTAAAATAAGACTCATATATCTACCTAATTTGTGTGTAACAGTACAAATTTTCTGTTAATTATTGCCGAATAAATGTCTGTTTATCGCTAGTATTAAAATATGAATAATTAGAAAGTAAAATCATTAAACTGCAAAAATTAATAATACATTATATTATATTATATATTAATATAATATAATGTACTATTAATTTTATACGGAGCTCAGTCGAATTTAAAAAATAAAGATATTTAAAATGCATTTTATTAAAAAAGATGAAAGTTATTTAAAAGTTATTATTTTAACCTTAGTATACATCTGGATCATTCGTGTCCTGCTCATTTCTTTTTTTTTATAATATTTTTAAATACTAAGAGCACCTGGCCAAATATCGGTCTTTTTTTATTACTAAAAAAAGTTTGGCATCTAGAGAACAAGTTTTGTGTGTTTCTTCGTGCGTATCCTTTAATTGATATAACTCCAAAGTTCACAAATGAAAGTGTATACATTTTCTGCAACGAAACAAAATTTTTTTTTCTTTAAAACTTCAATTAATTCTCGATTGTATTACGAAAATATTTTGCGAATTATTAAAAAAAGAATTTAATCCTAAAATAATATACATATTAATCCTTAATAAACGCAATTTTTGATATCTTTGTTTTAAACAACGTAATTATATATTATTTGTTGTTTGTAATGTTATAGATAATATTTTTCTAATAAATTATAAGTTTTTTTAACACAATAGCAATAATAAAATTCATCGTTTTAAAATGAAAATGTAATATATTTTCAATTTGTAGTCATTCACATATATTAAAAAAACATCATTTTCAAGTTACTCAATAACTAAACTTTTTAGACAGCCGACACTTGAACTATTTTTTTTTTTGTAGTTTTTGGAATGTCAATTTTAAAATACTGAAATACTTTTTCTTTAAACTTTTTGTTTCAGAGTTTTATATTTTTTATATGAAACAGTGCATTTTTCTGATTTTGTTAACTATATTTAGTTACAACAATTTATCTACAATTTGTTATGAATATATAATTGCACAAATACTTTCTAAAGATGTCAAAATATATATATGTTATAAAAATTGTTTAATAATTTATATATATATACACTTGTAAAAATGATAAAAATTAAGCTAAGACACGAATGATCGAATGTTTGTGTACTAAGGATTAAATAACTTCTGACTTATTTCTTAACCATTAGCACACTTAGTTCTTACGTAATTCGCGTTCGTAGATATTTCATTTTTATAAATTAATGCGACACCGGGAGCGATTCGTATCACACTTCCGTCTCCCTCCAAGATCGCCGAGCGAATACCGAAGCGATGACGTAATCAACCACCACTCGCTCCCTTCGCTTTTTGCCGCGCTACCACCCTTCGCTATTCGAATATTCAATTGTCACGTATGAAAAAAAAATATTCACGGTTTATTCAATTATTCATATTTTTATTCATATTTTTATGATTTTGACAAACGGGTATCGTCGTACATTTTGTGTTTTGCTTTGTGGCATCTCTGTTACAGTTCAATCCTATATTTTACTTGTATGGTTCTTTTAAACGTAATTAATAATTACTCGCGTGGAATATTTTTGATATTCCAATATTATGTCTCAAGTTTCATTATTCTTTTATATTAATAATTCATATTTAAATAATTAAATAAAGGTTGATAAAATATTTTATGTATATATTTTTTATGTAGAGATACATGTAAATTTTCTTAATATTATGAAATAATTTGCGCTAAATACAGCTTTGGCTAAAAATATTAAACATTTTAATTTAATCTTAAGTTAATCGTTATTTCATTTTTCAGTTAATAAATTAACTTAAGACATTACCGCAAATTAGTCTGTGTTTCAGAAATTCTTTAAATTTACGTATAATGCCGATCATGACTCAATAAAATAACTGTTACTGAATTATTTAAAATAAAAAATATAAAATAAATTCCAGAAACTTATTTAAAATATAAAATCGTAGGAATCGGTAAAAAACTGATACGATTTGTTTAAATATCACCTAATATTTAATTTGTCTCAAGTCATAAAATGATGTCATACCTTATCAGCAACTATAAAAATTATGCCCGAGGAAAGAGGAAGAGGGAAAATGAGGAATATTTTACATATAATTATATATAATTATATATAAAATTGACATTTTTTTGATATACAATTATATATATATATATATATATATATATATATATATATATAT
>NW_012130140.1:432896-438258 GCF_000143395.1 Atta cephalotes
GAGAGAGAGAGAGAGTGCGCAAGATTCGACAAGAGACTAGAGTGCGCTAGTATAGTATTGCCAGTTCATCGGATACATTGTGCATCTGTGTATACTTATTGAATTTGCTATTAAATTTGTCAAAGAACACGAACTGCAGTTTCAAGTACGGTCTTAATTAGAACTTAAATAATTAATATTTTTTAACATTTTTTGTCATGTTAAACATTAAAATGACGCCGAGAAAAAGATCTATAATATTGAAAAATTGAGAAAAGATTTTTCAGCCATTTGTTAATATTGAAAGTTTAACTGAACTAACCTACAAGATGGACAAAACTAATCAGTCTTTGAAAGAAATGGGTATCATAGATCCTAAGGAACGAATCAAAGCTCTTACAGATCATGCTTCGAGAGTAGTAATTGATCCGAATATTGCGCCTAAAAGGTAAGAAATATATTTATCATATGTCAATTTATTGTATATAATAAAATATTATTAGAAAAAGTTACTTCAAAACTTCTTTAAATTTATTAAAATTAAAAAAAAGATTTTTATGAACAAAGAATTAGAATTCGAATGTCTGATCGTAAAATAGTTCTAAAATTAAAAAATATCTTTTTTATATATTTATTATAAAAATATGTGATTGTTTTACTATTTATTTATAAATATTTATAAACATTTATATTATAAACATATTATATTATATTATATTATATTATAAACATTTGTGTATAAATATTATAAATATTAGATATATTGTAATAATAATTGCCAATATTCAATTAAAATAGTTTCAAAAGCTATTTAATTTTTTAATGTGATGTCTTTAATTTTAAATATTGTAATAATAATTGCCAATATTCAGTTTCAAAAGCTATTTAATTTTTTAATGTGATATTTTTAATTTTAGATATTATCGTACAGGAGTGGAAATGGTCAGATTAGCAGACATGAATATGCAAGATGGCAGTTATGAAAATGCTTTCACATTATATATGAAATTTATAACGTAGGTAATAATTAATAATAACTTGTTATATGTTATATATAATAAACATTTTTAAAGATTGATAAATTTAATATATTTTTAAGAGATACTTATCTTATTACTAACTAAAATAATATATTTTTATAATTTTATTGCTAAATATTTCCTATTGCAATAGACTTTTTGTGGATAAAATAAGGAGCCATCCGCAATATAATAATGTATCAACCAAGGATAAAGCAATGAATAAAGATGCTCTACGAATAGTCATTCCTAAAGCTGAAAAACTGAAGAAACAGTTATTAGAGCAATATCAAGCAGAATTCGATAAGTATTTAGAGGATTTGAAAGAAAGAGAAAGGATTGAAAGAGAGCGTTTGAGGCAAGAAGAACTTCAAAGGTATATTATCTTATATGTTTGTTACAGTAAAAACATGAAATTAATAATTTTTATTAAGAAATTGATTTTATAATATTATACATTTGTTTAGGCAAAAAGAAGAAGAAAACAAGAGGAACAAAATGGCTGCTTTAGCTGCTGTCAAAGCGGCTAAAACTGCTATTACTGTAAATGTACCAATGGAGACAAAACATTTGCCTTCCATTGCATCAAAAACTGTGATAGATCTTGCAAATGATGATAAAGCATTAAAGACCTCCAAAGAAATGTAAATCTTGTTATATATAAAATAAAGCTTTGTCTTTAATAGTTATATATCATAAGATTTAATATTAAATAGTTACATTATTTTTATAAATTAATATAGTAAAATGCTAAAAATAAATATATCTTCCTATGTTTAAAACATATCTAATTTAACATCTAATATGAGAGCTTTTCAGCAAAAGACACAAGTTGACACAAAGTCATCTTGTCCTTGTTCGATAATCAGTAAGAAATAAAAATAGAATGACTCTTATGTCGATTTGTGCCTCTGCTGGAAAATTCTCTATATAAATATATACTAATACACAGATGTACACATTTATTGTAATATTTAATGTTTTTAGAAAAACACCGAGAGTGGATCGTTCTACAAAACCTTCGTTATTGACAAGCAACGGATTATCCTTGCGTGACATTATTCTACCGACCAAATTAATGCACAACTTTCTGACGCTTGCTTTCAGCAATACAACAAGCAATAAAGAAACATGTGGCATTCTGGCTGGACGATTGGAACGAAATAAATTGATGGTAACACATTTATTGATACCAGAACAAACTGGAACTCCAGATTCTTGTACTACACATAACGAAGAAGATATCTTCGATTATCAAGATCAGCATAATCTTATCACTCTCGGTTGGATTCATGTACGTAAGATTTACTTTGTACGTTCATTTATAACTTTATTGAAAAATTGCAAGAAGATTTATTTATTTATTTTTAATTTGTTTATCTTAAATATATATAATTGTGTTATGTATTATATATTATAGACGCATCCTACGCAGACTGCATTTTTATCAAGCGTAGATCTTCACACGCACTGTGCTTATCAGTTGATGATGGCAGAAGCTATAGCGATAGTTTGTGCACCGAAATATGATGAGTATGTAAGAAAAATATATTTCGTATATTTTATACATACTAAATCCTTCAAAGAGTTTTAATCATTAAATATTCAACTGAATTATGAACTAATCTCCTTAATATACATTCTTTCTCTTTAAATTCTTTAAATGTAAATTTTACAATTATTTATTTTGTAATAATTTTTTATTTTTCACAAAATTTATTAATTATTTCAATTATGAAGTTTATTTGCATAAGTTTCCCTACATACAAATATTAAAAGATATAAATAGGAATAAAATGTAATTGTTTTTTAATTATTAATTTAGAATTAAATTAAAATTTGTTTTGTATTTATTATAATTTTTATGAGAAATGGAATTTTTTTACAGAACAGGATTCTTTATCTTAACACCCGATTATGGTTTGGATTTTATCGCAAATTGCAGAGAAACAGGATTTCATCCACATCCTACTGAACCATCATTATATACAGTAAATATATCATAATTAATCTATTCAATAACATTTTTAACAATGTTAGTTAAAGTTTTAATGATTAATAATAAAAATGAATTAGAAATGAAATTGAACTACTAGTCAATTTAAAAAAAATGTAATATTGATACTATACAGTAGTAAAATAAATAGATAAATGTTAATAATATATTTAACAATTTTGGCTTGTATCCTGAATATTCATATTGTGTGCATTTTATTAACTGTTTTATTTCATTAACTGTTTTAGAAAGCAAGACACTACAAATTGGATGTAATGGCACTCCAAGTCGTGGATTTACGAAGAAAATGATATATCTCAGACACGAGATAATTATATATATATATATTTTACTGAAAAATATTTTTAATTAATTAATTTCTTTTGGAAAATAGCAATTTATAATAAAAATCGCGAATTTCTTATTACGCAATTAGTACATAATTAGTACACAATTGAAAATCTACGACCAGTAAACAATTAATTTAATCAATGAAAATGCTATGAATTAATATTTTTAAAAATACACGTTATATTTAACGTTTACAACATAAGGTTTAATATATGATTGTAACAAACAGACAGAAGATACACAAGAAGAATCATTACAAATTATCATATCGGAAATTAGTATGAAATGAAATTATTATAATGAATTAATAATTATTAACTTCCGAATTACAAAAACAAAATATTTGCATGTTTGATAATAGCAGTGTAGAAATACAAATAATGTATTTGTATTTAATATTTTCTTAACTTTAATCAAAAAAGCTTTATTATAAATACATTTACAATTATTAAAAAAGCGAAATCAAATCTACATTTAAGTACATAATATTTGTTATGTTAATATTTTATTTCGTTTCTTATGTGTCTACTGTAGTATAAAATTTGATATTTTGTTTTGTTGTTTTTTATAATACATTCTTTTAATTTCTGCTTGAAATATATTTCTAAAAAAGATAATACATTTTACAGATTTTTCATGCTTTTATGTTAAATAAAGAGACAAAAAAATTAATAATAAATATATTATTTTCGTAATTATTCAGCATTTTAACTTTATTTTAAATATATAACAATTTTAATTTTTTATTATTAAACTTAATTTTTGTTTAAATATTACGTTTAATAAATTTTTTGTTTATTATGTAATTTCTTGTTTGTAAATCATCGATTTAAACAAATTTCAAGTTAAAATAGATATCTTACTGTTTTGCATAAAAGATGCTACTTAAAGTTCATCGTGCCTTTTTGAAAATAACAAGTGTTCACAAAAAATATTACATTCTAATATCTTATGTAAAAATATATTATTACAAGATGAACGGAAGATGAACATCACATCAGGCAGAATGCTTTGTATATATTAATCTTACTGAAAAATAATGATAGGTGGGTATGATATATACAAATTAGAATTATTTATCTTATTTTAATTATATTAATCGTTTATTCATTAAATAATTATGCATAAGAATAAAAAAACCCACTGAATATATTATGGAAATAAATTTATTTATAAACCTTCCCTTAAAAATGAGGTGCCTTAAAAAATAAATTGGCAGACGTTTTGTAAAATTTATCTACAGAGGGGGATAAAGATTCATCTATTTGATCCTTCCTCATATTTATCTAC
The DNA here is from genome assembly GCF_000143395.1 of Atta cephalotes. Lineage (NCBI taxonomy): Eukaryota > Metazoa > Arthropoda > Insecta > Hymenoptera > Formicidae > Atta > Atta cephalotes. Next base: position 437,532 of record NW_012130140.1, read on the forward strand.
AACATGATGAGTAAATAGCTATCTTACAGCGATGAAAAATTACCAGTGGTAATTAGTCAATGTGTTTGTAATTAGCCTTTCTTCGTGACAATGAGTGGACCCACATTGTCATTGCACTCTTTGTTATGACGTCCATGAGTACCGTCACAGTATGGCCACTATGAATAAAAAATGATTAAGGATGAGACATATATGTGAAAGATCTTATTTTATATCAACACTTTTAAAAAATTATTTTAGAGAATATAAATAATGAATATTCATAAGAACATCTTCTAACTAAAAAATAATTAGGAATAATTTTTGATTGATTTAATTACTTGTTTATCTCCTTGTAAAAAACAAAATGAAAGTTAAGTTGCATAATTTTTTCTGATCTTAGGATTTCGAGTCTTATACCAAAAAGAACTTACATTTTCAGACCTCCAACAACGACAAAATACAGCTTTTTCAGAGATATCTTCGATATCAACGGTATCTACTACTTTTGGAATATCTTTTTTTACTTTGAGATTAACACGACCATGTGGCTATAAAATAATTAACTTACATTATATGCAAGGAAGTAGATAGAAAAATTAATGAAATTATAAATATACCATTAAAATTATTATAAAAATATTTTATATATATATATATATATACATAATTTATATACATATATATATATATATATATATATATATATATATATATATATATATATATATATATTATTATTATTATT
>NW_012130140.1:443998-446605 GCF_000143395.1 Atta cephalotes
TAACAAACAACACACACACACACACACACACACACACACACACACACACAAAAGATAAATCGTAAAGTGATTATGTTATTTATCAAATCTTATTAATAACAGTAATTTGATAATTTTGTAAATACCTGCAATGCGTTGCATCAAATTTTCAACCACTTCCGCCTCGTAATAAGCTATCAAATAATCCCTGAGTTTATTCAATGCCCATTTACAGCTCAACTCCCCAGTCTCGCCTTTTATCGAAGAAATACCTTCGGTATTCTGACTTGCTTTCAGCTGTATTGCCGTATTCGTCAAATGCACTCTGTTGTCGTCAATATTTTCCAGATCAAATAATTGGCCACATAAACGAGCAAAACCTTCTCTAGCTAACCATACTTTCAAAGGATGAAATGATGTTACCAATACGTAAATGCGTAGATCAAACTTTCGCCCTGAAATCAGAGATTTAATTTTTGTAAAATAGAAATGTTGATATTGGAAGAATTCAAGATATATGGAGCTAATTCATGATTTTAATGGTTTAATACTAACATCAATTAGCAATTAATAGACCAAATTTAAAATTACATACAGTGTATATGTACAATATATATTACAAATAAATATTCAATTATTAAAAATTGAGGAGTTAATAAAATCATAAAATTTAAGTACATATACACTTACTTGAATTTCATGACTTTAATCAACTTTTTCTCAACTATGTACATAACTTTTATTATACTTAATTTATATTATATATTATTATTTATATTATTATTTATTGTTAATATTAACTTAATAAAATTTTATTGCTACACAGAAAAAATTTATTAAATCTTAATAAATATTTTTTTTGAATTGTCTTAGCGAATATGGCAAATAAATATTTAGATAAATGAAAAAATGATGAATAGTTGAATCAAACTAATGGTCCCTGTATGTAATAAATATGTGTTTATATTCAGTAAATATTCCACTAGGATTATTCAAAGAAATATTTATTAAAATTTAGTAAATTTTTCCTTAGTGTGTAATGTGTGTGTGTATATACATATCAAATGTATATTTATAATATAAATATATCAAAAAATATGAATATATATTTAATTGTTAAGCTTATAATTATTAATTAATATATTTAAATAATTGTATCAAATTGAAGATTAAAAGATCTAAATTTTAACCTGTGACGAGATAAGGATTATCAATGTATTTTTGAACAACATAAATTTCAGCTGGCACTCCTGATTGCTGCGATTTGACCTCTCTGCTTTTCCACTCTATAAGATCCTTCAATTTCCTAAATAGAAAGATACCCTTGCCTCGTGATCTTGCTACTGGTTTGACGATCCATATGGCTCCTTGTTGCCTACAATTATCATTTATCATCTTATTGAGATTCTTTAACTCCATAATTTTAATTCTATATAATTAGGATCGTTTTTTTATCTCAAAAATTTACTTTCATATTTTTATTTGAATACGAAATGAAATATATTCTGTGAATTAGAATTCTTAGACTTTTGTTATGCATAATAAAATGTGAAACAAATACATTTAATATATGTACGTGTGTGCATGTGTGCATATTAATATAAAAATTTAAAAGCTTATTATAGAAATTGTGCAGATATATGAATTTTATAATATTGTGAATAAATATATTTAAAAACGACAGTACTTTGAAAGTTTCTTTTAATATAGGTATATTATATCTATATCTTGAGAAAAATTTTCAAGATATCACCATCATATATCGATATTTACTTGCTTATAATATTTTTCTCGATAAAACCTTCTGATAAAATATAATATTTATAGATAACGATAAAATCATAAGAATTAGGATAGTGTCGAACTTAATAATTTATAGAATTTATAAATAATTTATAGAAAGGAATATAAAATAAAAATAAAAACTTAATAACATTTACTTAATTAAAAAAAAATCTTTAATTAATAATGTAAACAATAAGAAATAATTTTACTTATGATATTCCTCGACAAACATCAGATAATCACTAGGTAGCTCGAAGGTCACAGGCATGACATCGCTAATATGAGCCTCGGCAAATTTTTCAGCCCTTATCAGGGCCTTTCTATAACGTTTGAGATTGCGATATAGGTAATTCTTTCGCGTGAGCTCATAGTGATTACGGAAGTGTGACACCCGCTGGTAAGGGCGCAGCTTTCGATCCCCGTCCAGCGCCTGTCGCAGCACATCTCCCGTATCGCACCACCATAAGTGCCAATTAGTATCTTCAGGATCGACTATCTCAAAGAAGAAAGATATAAAGCTCTCCACTAATTATCTCCACTAATGTGATACTTTTATTGTAAATTTTGCAAACTTTGCAAATAATATAAATATAGAAACAAAATATTTAATTTATATGTGATAGTTTAAATTGAGATATTTATTATAAGCTTTAATATTGTATTCATTTTTTCATCATACTTATGTAAAAGCTTGTCTAAAGCCAAAAAAAAATGTTTGACTTGTTCTTAATTATTCATTGTTTTCGGCGTTTATTTATTTTAAGACATTTAAATTAACCAATTAGAATTCTATCTGTAGTGAGTTGCAGCACTTATCATTAAAAAAGCATTATATATATATAT
>NW_012130140.1:453554-459811 GCF_000143395.1 Atta cephalotes
TTTTCTTCTTCTCTCTCTCTCTCTCTCTTTCTCTCTCTCTCTTTCTCTCTCTCTTTCTCTACTCATCTATAAATCTTAAATGAGAATGAGATGAATCACATACATTATTATAATGATGTAAAAAATATTTTTATTAATATATTTTTATTAATAACTTCTTGTAATAAAATTAGTAATAAAATTTATTATTTATTTGTATTAGATTTGAAGCGTACATGATGACCGGCGACCTGATGCTAAATCTCTCTCGAACGCAACAGAGCAGTAATTTGCTGCCTAAGCAGCATCAGCAGCGAAAGGTGGATTCCCTTAGGTACAATCCCAATCATCAGCATACCACTACCACTATCACTACCACTAGTGCCCATCATAACCATAATCATCATCATCATCATCATCATCATCATCATCATCATCACAACTCGGTACCCAGCAGTCCCAATGAGACCCAACTGGCACATCAGCATCATCACCATCGAGGAAACGTCTACAAAGCTTCCAGCTCGGCCAGTACATCACCCGTAGGCGCTGCTAGACGCGACGGAGTGCAAAGCACTTCGGGAGCCCTTGTCCAAGTTGATCCAGGCAAGAACACTCCTTCAAGCTTTGGTTTTGTACGTACTTCGCGATCGGAGGACCATCTGCAGTTTCAAAAAGATCCCTCAATGAGTGCCGTGGATATCGATATCGATGACGATGTCACTTCAAGTCTGAATACACTATTGGATCCGCGGCCAGAAGGCCTAATGCCAAACGAGCGAATTGTCTGGACTTACAACGCGCCTGTTAGCTCACCGGCCGTTTCCTGTTGCCAAAACGGCGGTTCCTCATCTTCGTCTTCGTCCTCATCATCCTCTTCGACGAGCCCTCAGCGTTCTCTGTCCCCTGCCTCCCCTACCTCCGTCTCGTCCTCCGTTATGTCCTCCAACTCTGGTTCCCGTAGGTTCCCTCCGGCCCAAACTGTTCCCGGGGTTTCCAGCACCCCGGGAGGTCATCTCCCTGCTAACGGCGATTTCAGCCAGTCGGAGGCCATCAGCAACATGTCCAGTCCAGACTACAATGATGAAGAGACGATGGATATTCTTAGCGCGAGGGATATTATGATGGTAAGCGATCCCAGTGATAGTGATTCCACCATTTTGGCGAGCGAACCACCGCAGAGAAGACTGAAAGCTAATCCTCAGGATGCTGGAGATCATAGAATAGTGATTCAAGTAAAAGGGCCTGATAAGGAGATTCCAAGAAATACGAGTCCCAGACAGGCGAGGAGAAGAGGAAATCCCATTGGGGAACTAATGCCGCCTGCTGCATCCCAAAATTTACAGAGAAATCAACCCGGGATTCCAGGAGTTATTGCGGGATCTATAACACCCGAATGTGTAGGTTATCAGGTAATATTAAGGAATCTTATCGAATTTTATTTAAAATTATTCAAATTGAGTTATTATCATTATTAATCTTGTTAGAACAATGCAAATTTTATGACATGATACAACTACAAACAGTACAATAATACTATTATATTTTGTCAAGAAGCACCATACACATTTACATATATATTTACTTCTAACTTTAACAGGATTAATTTCTTCATTAAATATTTTGTGCTCAGCTAGAGTATTTTTATTCTATAAATCCTTTATTCTATAACGGATGTATATATATATCAAATTTTATAATACTTAGAAGATGGATTTTTTTGAAATTATTTCTGTTCTACATGAACAGATTGAGAAATATCAAAATAAATTAATGTTTTTTATTAAGTTGCGTTTAATATTTTTATTAATCATAAATTGATTTTAAATAAAAATTGATTTCTAATTTATATATTACTATTATATAGTAATTATGATGTTATTTATTTGCTCATTATCGAATTTAGGAATTAAAAGAGAGTGAAGACGAGAGGGAGGCCTTGATCGCTGGAATATGTGACGAACAGAAAGGACATGGAAGTGGCACGTCACCGCCGCAGTCAGCAGATGAAGAAAGCGATATCGAAAGCTTGCACAGTTTCCATTATAGTCCGAAAGCGGTGGATTTGCCCTCTGCAATTCGACTGGCCAAACGTCTCTATTCCTTAGATGGTTTTAAGAAATCTGATGTCTCTAGACATCTAAGCAAAAAGTAAGCCGTCTTTTTGATTATATCCTTTACGACTTTCTAGAATTTCCTATCTTTCTCTTAAAATAAAAATTTAACATTCTGTATGATTGAATTGTTTAAAAATTTTTAGGAGAATTTTTTTAAATATGTCATGCATTGTGTTTGTAGCAACGACTTTAGCAAAGCTGTGGCAGAAGAATATCTGCGTTATTTCAACTTTGAACGAGACACATTGGACATGGCTCTCAGAAAATTTCTCGCTCAATTTTGTCTGACGGGAGAGACTCAAGAAAGAGAGAGAGTCTTAGTACATTTCTCCAAAAGATATTTGGATTGCAATCCTGGTAGTTTTAATTCTCAAGGTGAGTGTGTTTTAAAATCTACAATAGTTGCATATACGTTTGTGCAAATAAAAAAATTATATTAAATAAGAATAATATTAAATAATATTTATCTAAAATTATTAATTAATGTTTTTCTTCTTATATGTATGTGTGTTGTGTGTATACACACACGCGCGCACATGCACGCACATGCGCGCGCGCGCGCGCGCACACACACACACACACACACACACACACACACACACACACACACACATGTACGTACATACAAGATGTCTGATAACTTTCATGGCACGCTCGAGTGCAGATAAAGCAAACTAAATTAGTCAAAAAAATTCTGTACTATTTTGCAATTTTTGCAATAATTAACGAGAAATTAATTCTTGAAGCTCTCCAAGTGCTTATGATTCGCTCACTCTATTACCAAATGCAAAAACGCAGTAAGCGAAATTATTTTCTTTTGTCGCTCTCATGCGTTACTATACTTCTTATAGTAAACTCCCTGTATACCTAACTAATAATAATTACGACCGCTGTCATATAAGCGCTTGTGTTTGGCTATAGATGGGCAGATATGTGCTCATTCGACGATCTTTAGTAATTAATATCTTGTTAATTATTGCAAAAATTGCAAAATGGTACAGGATTTTTCGACTTAATTTAGTCCGCTCTGCTTGCAGAGCATTGTTAAGAGAATTATCGATCAATTAGTATAATACACATATTAGCGCACGCGCGCGCGCGCGCACACACACACACACACACACACACACACACACACACAAAGTTAAATTTATCAAATATTTGTTTAGATGCTGTTCACACATTGACTTGCGCGATAATGCTGCTTAATACAGACTTGCATGGTCAGAATATTGGCAGAAAGATGTCATGCTCAGAATTCATTGAGAATTTGTCAGAGCTCAATGATGGCGACAACTTTCCACGCGAAGTGCTCAAGCAGCTTTACAACGCCATTAAATCCTTTCCCCTCGAATGGGCTTTGTAAGCGAGTGTGACGTTATAAATTTTCCTTCTTTAAAATAATAATTAAATTTTTTTGCAATTAGTATTAATAATTTCTTTTAGAATAAAAATTAGACTGCGTATTGGTCTCTTTCAAATAATAATTAATTATTAATCTTAAATTAATACTTTTAAATACTTTTCAAAATTCGGTTCTCCATTGTTTAGGGACGAAGAAGGGGATGAAGCGACAAATCAAGCGATGCAGCAAGGAGATGGTACGGCGGCGATTAGCGGTACTGGAAATCCATTTCTTGATGTGCCAAATATCACGGGCGCTACAGAATTTAAAAAGGGTTACGTTATGCGTAAATGCTGTTATGACTCCAATGGCAAAAAAAGTATGCAGTGTTTATATTTTCTTTCACGACGAAATATTAATTATAATATATATATATATATATATATATATATCTTTTCTATATCTTCTCTATATATATTTTTTTTTTCTATATTTTTTCTATATTTACCTCTTATTTTATTATCTTTCATGTAAAATATTACACAGCTCCGTTCGGTAAACGTGGATGGAAAATGTACTATTGTACATTGCGCGAGCTTGTGCTATACTTGCACAAAGATGAACATGGTTTTCGTAACGATAGTTTGCATAACGCTATACGTATTCATCACGCATTGGCTACCAAAGCGACTGATTACACAAAGAAGCAGCATGTTTTTCGATTGCAGACTGCCGATCAGGCTGAGTATCTCTTTCAAACAAGGTTAGTATATTTTGCTAAGTTTCGGAAAATTCTATTATTTATAAAATAGAGGTATAATAAAAATTATAATAAAGAAAAAATAAAAATATTTTAATTGAATTTTAAATTGTTTAAATAATGTTTGTAATTGTCCTAGATTATAATTTATTATTAAAATTGTAATTCTAGTTGTATAATTATAAATTATTATAAATTATTGTATAAATTATGGGTGTAGTTTAAATTTTTATTTAAATATTAACTTGAATTGTTTAGAAGATGATTATGTAATACATCGATATGTGTATAGTGATTCGAAGGAGCTGCAATCGTGGATCGATACTATCAATTTCGTATGCGCCAGCTTTTCGTGTCAGCCTCTCGCAGGCGCCGTTGGGTCGCAGCGCAAGTTCCAGCGTCCATTGCTGCCATGTAGTCACACCAAATTAAATTCTGTGAGTGTACTTTGAATATCTCATTCTTTATATTTTTCTTAACTGTTTAGCTAAAAGAGCAGCGATACTTATGACATCCACACGTACTTACAGGATTTTTTTAATTTTGCTAATTATTACTTTACAAATGATACATTAATTTTAAATTAAGTATTGTAGCTCTCCATGTGCACGGGCGCGCGTATGTGTGTGTGTGTGTGTGTGTGTGTGTGTGTGTGTGTGTGTGCGCGTGTGTATTTATTTAAAAGTCATGTTACAATAAACATTTATAACAAAAAATTAATAGTGTAATTTTAAAGATAAAAATGATTTTGAAATATCTTAAAAATTTAATTAAAAACTTTTTGCGCTACTTATCAGCTTCTTAAAATCGGACTTCGAAAATCTATTAAATTTATTTTTTGAAAAAATAATTACATAAGATAATATTTCAAGTGATCGTGATGTATGGACTACATTGTATAATAAAGATTTGTGGCATCTAGAAAATTAATTTGAAATCTTTTCAGATTAGAATATAAATATTTCGAGAAGAAAGATAAAGTCTCAAAAGTATTATTTTTGATAAATTAATTTCCTCATTTGCTTAGTCAAAGAAAATGAAGAAAGAAGATTAAATAATTTGTTAATAGAGAGAACAGTTGCGGGACCATGAAGACAGGATTAACAGATTAGAAACGGAATTGGACGAGCATAGACGACATCCTCCGGAAAGAGGCGCCAAAGCTCTCACTGTACAAAATTATAAGGAAAAAGATGCATATTTACATCACGAGGTAACTTTTAAGAGACAGAAACATATCGTAATATAAAAATTTCTTGATAATTTTTAATAGTCTAATATTTTTTATATATGTATCTTTTTCTGATATCTGAAAAAGTATCTTTATATAATAAGAAATTTTTAAAAACAAAAATCTTAAAAATTAAAAAAAAAATTGTATTAATTGAAAAAATTGATCTTTTTCTATCCCGTTTCAAAATTTTCATATTTTATACAGATAATTAAGATTTAAAAGTCTAATAAAGGTCTATTAACAAAAAAATAGTTACTTAATTGATAAATAATGAAACATTTTTTATTAACAATATTACTATTAAAAAGATTTCAATCTTTTCTTATAAAAAATTTATATTTTTATTATTTTTTATACATATTCTAATTATAATTTTATTTCTCTGCTGTCTTTTCTTTAATTCCCTCTCCTTGCACCCATATATACGCAATGTGCACATACTTTTAATAGCCATTATAAAAAAATCTTATAAAATATAATCTTATAAAATATAATATTTCAAAAACTTGAAAGAAAAAACAAATGTGTCTTTTATATTTTTAAAATAATTATACTTATTATATATATTTTAAAAAATCTTATAATGACCTCTTTTTTTATCATGTAAAATACTACAGAAATGTATAGTCTATCATATGGTTTAAACAAAATTTTCTCTAACTCTTATAATTTTAAAGATAATAAAATCGTTAATTCTTATTAATGTGCTTAAAATTAAAACAACTGTAATCGACTTGTTAATTAAAAAAGTGGAGAATTCAATTCAATTGTTTATACAATAATATATATATATATATATATATATATATATATATATATATA
>NW_012130140.1:460002-465918 GCF_000143395.1 Atta cephalotes
TAATATATATATATATATATATATATATATATATATATATAATGCTTAATTTATTAATGCCTTTCTTGTTCAAAATTATTGAAAAACTCAATGTTTTTTCTTTTTAATTAGAATGGATATATATTTCCTTTTCTATTTTCCACTTAAAGTTATCCTTTCACTTCATCATACTCTACAGAGCAACCCTCGTTCCAGCTGAAGCGGTATAAAACATATGCCTATCTTCTACGTTCCCGACTGGCGTTCAATGAAATGGAATCATCGCTTGTTGAAAGCAGTATTGGCGAGGTAGATGAGGGTACGACACTTGGACCTACTGGAACTGTAGGGAACGCGGAAGGAGCTCTAGTACCACCGCCGGTCCCCGAACGACCAGCCACAACTAATAGGTACAGTTACCGGATCGCCATTCACGGCGGCGGTGGCCGCAAGCTAAACGGTGGCAATCAGGACTGTAATGCTGCCGGTGGTGATGTTGGTTGACGCAATGCTTATGGCCTATGCGGGCTAGTCTGACCCTGGTGCTGGTGTTGGTGCTGGTGATGTTGATGTTTAACGATAGACACGAGTGACGCAAACTAACGATATCCGGCAGCGCATCACACATTCCAATGGTGTTATTAAATGTTATAAAATACAATTGAGAGTAAAAATACTGTCCTATTCTAATGTCGTGAGATTGAACTGTAGCTGCATCAAACTTCTTTCCTTTTTTCGATCGACTAGCTGGAGCAAAGAAACTAAGCTAGGATATAGAGAGAGGATCTCGATGCAAATGCAGTTCTATTTGCTATATCTGAACTGGATAGTATTTTGCTGTTCGTTGTACACTCTATTCGGTGGCGCAACTATTCAATCAGATAATAAATGTCGAACATAGTACAACCAAAATGATTGTTTTTTTTTTTAAGTAGAGCAAAAAGATTTATCTTTAAGAAATTTTTTAATCATTTTAATTAATAATAGTAACGCCACTGACTCTGTTATACTTTTGTCATGCCTTCTAATTACAGTAGCGCTATTTTAGCTCTTGTTGGATCTATTATTTACTCTTTCAGACCTGACTTCTTACCTGATTTTACATAAAAGTTAATTTATGTGTGTTAGTTAAATATATATAAAATTCACTACATGGCTGCACATTTAAAATAAAATATTAAAGAAAAATAAATGCGCGCGCACATACATACATACACACGCGCGCGCGCGCGCGCGCACATACACACACACACACATGCGCGCGCACACACCGTACGTACACGCACACATTGAGAAGAATGACATGCCTAAAAAGATGCTATGTATAGTTATATAAAATTTAAATAATTCTTTAAAAAGTGTATGTATCTTATATGCGTCAGGTCCGAAAGAGATAACATTCTTTCTGATATTATTAATAAAAAAAGTTTTTTTTATGAAAGTTCATATGTTTCAATTTTTGATAAATTTTTATTCTTGGAAATTTTTGCTTTCAACTTATTTTAACTTTTTACTACATTTGGGTGTTTCTGGTATGCAGCACACTTTATGATTAGTCTTTCTTCTTTTGCTTATTTTCTTGCTTTTATATCTTTTTTTTTGTTTTAATAGAAGATGATCGCCTCATTTTTGCTCTGCTACAAATTCTATTTTATTGAAGATAGCAGAGGAAACTATAGAGATGAGGAAATTATAGAGATAACATATTATGCTGTTTCATCATATTGTTAGTTTGCGCACAAATATTAAATATGCAAATTTAAAAATATATATAAAAGTTGAGAGGCTGTTAAGACTGGATAGAAGAAAATTTTTACGTTTCAACTTGCTGTCATAGAAAGTTGAAAAAATTGTGTCAATCATTTATAACTGTAAAGAAAATATTTACAAATTTGTTGTTTTATTAATAGTTTGATTTAAATATTAAATTGATATATTTTTTATTTATATAACTTTTTATACTCGAGCAATTTTTTTGTGCTTTTGTATTATATGCAACTAATAATACATTTGTTGCTTTCAGTAACATCTTGTTAAGTTTTTTTATATACAGTATAAATAATTTTTTTCTTTCTAATTTTTCTTTTAAATGTTAATTAGGAAATTTATATAAAGAATAGATGTAAAATTAAGCATGCCATTTTTTATTTAAACTGAATAAATTATATTATGTGTAAATATATTTTTTATTGATATTAATTATATGAAATGTATATTTTATATTTAAAGATAACTCTAAAATACTGTTTCGCTTTCTCTTCCTTTCTTAATATCTCTTTTTCCTTTCCTTTTTCCTTTTTCATTCCTTTTCTCCTTCGTCCCTTCTTCTTCTCTTTTTCTTTCTCATTTTTCTCCCTTTTCTCTAATTTTTATACATGTAATAATAAAATTGTTATATTTTTAATGTTAATGATTAATTAAATGTTTCTTTAACATCATATATATATGTTTAACATTTATTATATTACAATGAATATAAATTTTTGCATTAAAACTCCTACCTACTCATTTATGTCTAATTATAACGTCAAAAGCGAAAAAAATATGTACAGGAAATTCTTGCTAATTATATTAAGATGTGAATATTTTTTAATAAAACTACATTTATAATTGATAAAATAGATTTGCAAAATATATCAAAAATTTCTCTTGTGTCCAATCCAGTAATCAATAGATAACCATATAATTAAAATTTAATTATGCCTAACACCAAAATACGAAACACTATATGACAACTGTCGAAGTGAGATAAATATGATTCTATTCCGAAGTAAAAGAAGAATTTTCAATATTTCACAAGTGTATTTTATCAAATGCAAATATTTTATTAAAAAAGTTCTATATTTTAATATTTTTTTTTAAAGAATTTTTATTATGTGATTTTCTCGCTTCAACGTCATTAATCTGAATGATGAGTACAGGTCAGGCCTTAAAATTATCATATATAAACTCACCTGCAAAAAAGTACGCTAACGTTATAATGATCCGTTTTATTCCGGATGCAGAGTATATAAAATTTTCTCATATTTATATATATTAAAAATATAATAGTAAATTTGATTTAAATATAATTAAATTTTTTGTCTTCCTAGCTTCTACATAATCTATGTAATGAATTACTTCAAATTATTAAATTTTAAAATAATTTATGTTGGATTATTTTATTTTAAGCGTTTGTAATGAATATTTATTTTTTTCATGAGGTTGAATTTTAATTATATATAAGTGTAAATTTGGATATGAATACAATTAATATGTCAAAATTAGGCAATTATAACAAAGTTTTATTATAATAATTTTAGACTAATAAATAAAATTAATAACGGTTAAGAAAAGAGAGAAAAATAAAATTATAGTGATTTTTTAATTTCTATAAATTAGTGATTTATATATGCTATCATACACACACACACATACACACACACACACACACACACACACGCACACACACGCACACACACACGCACACACAAAACATATACGTATACATGTATATATTTATACCTATATACATACATATACATATGTATGTATGTACATATGTGCATTTATATTTATATATACATGTATATTTATGAATGAGAAAAGCACGAATATAATAAAAATTAGTGTATAAATAATTATTTAAGAAAAATAAACATACGAATGTTTTAGCCGATATATGTTATGCGCAAAAAATTGACTCTGTATATAAACTATATTTATAAAATTAATAATTAATAATTAATTATTAATAATTAAAAAAGAGATGTTTCATTTTTTTATATAATAATTTAGTTTATTTTTTACATAACTTAATGTTCCTTTTTTAATTGAAACTTTTGTTGAAATTTTCTTAAGTTTTTAAATCAAATAATTTTATAAAAATTATTTTCATATTTAATAATTTTTCTCTTTTGTTCTTTATATATTTTTGATTCTATTATTTAAATGTTTCCTTTTTATTTGATTCTTGTGGATTTTCATCCATACATTCTTTTAAAGAAAATTATTTGCATTTTCTAGCTTATAGCGAATTCCTTGTACATAAAACTGTAACATATGTGGATATATATCGTAATAAACACTTATTATAAACTACCTAATATAATAATAAAGATCAACGATCTTCAAATCTTATTTGTATTTCTATATGAAAAAGACCCGATTATTTTCTATGCATGAAAATATCACTTTTTTATTTAAACAATTATGTATTAAAATATGATAATTGTAAATATATAACAATTATTTAAATATGAAGAAATATTTTTACATACTATGCATATATATAATATATGAAAATAATTATATGTTGGTTTTTACGGAGTTTTGCATGCATTATGATCATAGAAATATTAATTATTATGTGTACAGCATTAGATCTTTATTATGATTGATTATATGTATTGTATTTATTAATTTATTTTATTTTTATATTCAGTATATTCAAGTTTTTAAATTAATGATACACACACACACCACACACACTCACACACACACATAATATACAGGATGTTCCATTTTAAATAATGCATTAAGATTTCTCGAAAACTATGGTAAATACGGAAAAATGATTTAAATAAAAGTTATATAGTTCGGAGGGAAACATAAGAAGGTATTATTGATTTAACTTTGGGTGGCGTCGCCAAGATTAGATCATATCAATTTTTTTTAATGGAACATCCTATTTTTTGGCAGAATCTAATAGTTGATGTTAAGACCCAAAGTCAAATCAAATACTTTCTCCCTTCGAATTATATTTAACTTTTATTTAAAATAATTTTTCCGTATCTACCATAATTTTTGAGAAATTTTAATGCATTATTTAAAATAAGACATGTATATATATATATATATATAGATTGTATATGTGTGTGTGTGTGTGTGTGTGTGTGTGTACACACACATACACAACACATATATGTAAGTATTGATAATTAATCTAATTGTAAATATTTTTTGTATATTTTGTATATATTTTGGAAGCATATATAAGATAAAAACTAATTATAGAACAATAAAAATAATAAATAGAAGTAGTTGCGCCTTATTAATAATTTTATAACAATTTTAATATTTTTAATTGACAAAGCTATTTATCGAAATTGAAATTAATTTTTTATAATTAATCTGCAATTTCGGTAAAAATTCAATATTCTTTTATTTATAATAAAATTCATATTCATTTGTTGCATGCAACAGAGTTGACCTGGCAACAACGTAAACAGGATCCAGCAAGATTGTTACATCCAGCTTTCAGAATGTTCCTCAGGACTCTTCCTTGTCGCGCAAATATAAAAAGTTTGTTGTTTGAATATTGAAATTGTCATTGAAAAATTATGATATTTAGGAAAGAATGAAGATTGTGTTGGCTGTGTTAGTCAAATTTTTAGTTTATTAATAAGTTAAAAACAAATATAATTTATAAATTATATGAAACAATTACCTATTCCTATAACTCAACAATTTGTTATAAATAATACAAAATTTAAAATTATATTTAAGAGATTCTTATTATTAATCTTTTATATTAAATATTAAAAAAAATAAATCTTCTTTTATAAATTTTTTATAAATATATGATATTTTAATAATTACATTTTATAGTTAATTAAGGGAAAAAATTACATGCTTTTAGAAGTAAAATGAATTGTTAATAAAAAAGTAAAATTATTGCAAGTTTTTCTATAATTATTCTCTTTGAGAAATAAATTTAAAAGTCAATTTAAATAAATTTTTACTTAATAAAGTTTGTTTATAAATACAACAGTTTACAAAACAAATGTACATCTACAAAAAATGACTTGTAATCAAAAATACTAATAAGCAATCTTTATTCTTTCTAATTGTGTGAAATTTTTGAAAGCGACAGAAAAAATAACTAAAACTTTGCTTGCAAGATTAGGCAATCTTCTCATTTCCTAGCAAAAATAATTGATTTGATAAATAAAAAGC
>NW_012130140.1:472274-488858 GCF_000143395.1 Atta cephalotes
ACACACACATATAAATAATATATTAAAATATATTATGTACTGTGAATAAATTAAAATAAATATACATACTTGGGCATTCCAAAATTCTCCTTGTCTTGTTTAGCTGCATCTTTTAAGTAAGCAGGCTTTAATCTGATTGGAATTGGTGAAATCAGAGGTATAACAGGTGACACACGTTTCAGCCATTCTGCTTCTTCATCCGATTCTTCCTCAATCAATCGCAGTCCAGGAAAACGGTGCATAAATTCTGGTATAACACATTCAGGCGAGGACGAACTCACAATGGTATCAGGAGAGTCCACATCGCGATTAGTTGTCATATTCTCTTTCTTATCATCAGCTACAAAAGAACATTTTTATGTAATGTTTTTGTATAAAGAATTTAAGTATTTTATTATTTCTCTTGAATGTATTAAGTTATATTTATATTATCTTTTCGTTCATTTTATATTATATTATTTATATTATATTTTTATATTATATTATTTTTACTATTTCACTAATATTATTTTTCTTCTATTCTTCCATATTCTTATATTCTTATTATTTCTTCCCCTTCTTTTTCTTATTTCCCCTCTTCTACTTTTTTTCTTAATCTTATAAACTTTTTATACACAAACACAATTGAAATAATTAATAGTAAATTTGTTTATAATTTTATAATTATATATCAATATTATAAAATATAAATTTAATGAATAATTGCTCACCATCGTCCAACTTCAAAGGCGGAAATTCTTGATCATAAAATCCTCTCTGCGTAGTCAAGGGTTGTTGAGGTGGCAGAGGCTCTAATTCTCCAAATGGCTGTGTATTATAATGATCAGAAATTCCAGGTAAACTGGCTGATCCATAATTTCCAATCAAATCGCCAATTCTAGCATTATAATCTTTCTGACTTCCAATCTTAACAAGATCTCCGCAACCGAAAATCGGGCACACCCCATAATTACGACTCAACTGGGGTTCCAGAACTGCCATCGGTTGAAGTTGTCGCAACTGAGTCATTAAATTGTCCACAAATGTGTCATAATCCTCATCGAGGCGCGAGACTTTACGGGAACGTTTTTTCTGAGGTGCAGTTATGGCATCTTTTCCCTGGCTTTGCTTTCTCTTTTGTTGGTATTGTCTTCTCTTCAACTTCTTAAGATCTAAAGCATTCCAAACACCATTGTTATAATTTGTTATTAATTTGATTTAATAAAATCTTAATATTACATTTACAATCTTTATAATATAATTTAATTTTTTATAAGAAATAAATACGATATAACACGATATATATGTAATAAAAAAAGTATATATTATATACATTTTTTTCTAATATAAAATAATAGAAACATAAATATAAATAAATATAAGAAATAAAGAATAGTAATATATTAAAACAAAGTAATCTGATCAGTATCAGGTTGCTCCTCGCCCTGATGAAGTAGACTGCAAGGTTCACGAAACGTTGGCATTTCAAGAATGGATCTAGATACGAAGGAAACGCGAAACGCATAATCTTTATATGATACATAAATATTGCTTACCAGTTTTATCATCCATTGCGCCATCTATGAGTTCCTCTTTGGTAGTGAGAAATTCTTTGGTATCCGTCTGCAACTGACTGGCTGATGTTGTGGCAACAGTGGACAAAACATCCTCAAGACCAATTTCTTTCTTAATCTCGACTAAAGGCACTGTATTGGAACCTGATGGGGTAACGGACCCCATAACGGTTTGTGATGGAACTGCGACGGTTCCATGATTATGAGGCACTTGTTGCTGAACAGATTGTTGTTGAACGGAAGTAGTCGAAGAAGAAGGAACTTGTTGTTGTGCCGCTGTTGGTTTCTGCACAACTGGAGTTTGGTTTTGAGACTGTGTTTGGACTTGAATTTGTGATCCAGATACATTATTAGAGTTACTGGTCGCTAATTGGACGCTCTTCGAAGCTATTCCAGAGGTTGCCACTGGTTTATTTTGCAAAACATGTTTAGAAACAGTAACGCGCTGTTGGGTTTGAAGCCCTTCTCCGCTCATGCCAGTACTCAGTTTGCTTTGATTTACAGAAGTCTCTTGCAAATTCGTAGAAATATTCGGAGACGTTTTTGTCGTTGTTATTGTTGAAGAAACTGATTGACTTGATATAGAATTTCCCGAAGAACTTGCTGAAGATGTAGGAATTGACTTTGTTGTTTGCTGCTTCAAGTTTTCAGTTTGTGCTCTTTGTGTCACAATCGAACTAGGTAATGGAAGAGGAGGTTTCGTAGATTCCTCTTTAGTTGGTGAACTTTGAATCTTTAAGGGTGTTACTGAATGCGATAAAAAAGAAGTTTCCCTCGCAAGAACTTGTTTTATTATTGGCTTCGGTGTTGGGGTTTCGTTCAGTAACTGAGGAAGCAAAGAAGGTGGCGTAGGTAAGACTGGCCGAGCCAATTGCGCTTCCAATGAAGGAACTATTGGCAGACTGGGTCCTTGTGACGATCCTGAAGTCGTAGGACATGCCGTATTTTGCAATAGTTGCTTCAGCAATACATTTTGAGAATCCTCTAATCTTAAAGAATTAGAAGAACTTTTATTGGAATCTATTTCTCTCTTTTCTTGGATTTTGGATTCTTCAGGATCTTTTTTCACTGTTGTAGTTTGATTTTCAAGATCGTTATTTTTCTCTGTTAGTAGAAGACCAGAAGATTTAAATTGATTTTGATTAGAAGTCAAAAGGGGACTTGGAGCTTGCGATAAAGTCGATTGAAGAATACTAGACGTACTTGAAACACCACTAGAAGTTGCCAAAGGTGGCACAATAGTTCTAATACATTGCATTGAGCTAGTTACGGCTGAATTAGTATTTACCAGTACTCGAGAGGGTGTAGAACATCCTGAATTAGCTTGAAGGATTGCTTGAAGATTTTGCGAGCGTTGTATTGAAGTCGATGGTAAAACAGAACTCAAAAGATTGACTGCAGATTGAGTTGGTATTGTGTTACTTCGGCCATGACCAGCAATTGAAGGTTTTAAGGAAGTAGTCCCAGCCAGCATGGCATTCAACATGGCATTTGAAGTGATGGAGATTGAAGTTGTAATGCTTCTAGAAGTACTTGCAGCCGAAGAAGTACTTGAAAGATTAGAAACTGTAGTAGTTTGAAAAGTTGTTGCTGAAGAAGTCATCCTGAAGGTCTGCTCGCTATTATTAACTTTTGAACCTGTAGTAATAACTCCGCTACATTCCTTTAATTCTTTTTTCTCTTTTATAATTTCTGTATCTTTTAAAATATTACTGATCAGATTAGGTTGAAAACGACCTTGATCTAATCTTGTCAAAGTCGAAATTCCACTCTGAACATTATTTGATGAATTCAATGTCGACAAGGGACTAGAGGTAGATAAAACACTTCCAGATTTCACTGAAGAAACCATGGTGACCACTCCGGTTTGATTCACTGTTGTTTGATTGCTTTGTAAAGATGATAGCAATGTTCTCAGTTGATGGGATACATTAGCTACATTAGAAGTCAATTCTGTTGGCTTCGAAAGTGGTGATAAATGAGGAACTGTTGTTGTGCTTTTTTGTAATTGTGCCACGGTACTAACTATCAAAGTGGAAGCTTGACTCATTGCTGGAGAACTCTTTTTTACTTCAGCATTTTGACATTTTATTTCATTTTTAGGTTCAGTTGAAGAAATTTGATCATTTTCGAGATTTTCTTGCTCTAAATCCATTAAAGAATCTTGAAGAATATTTAAAGGCAAAGTATCTAACGGAGTTGGCATTTGATAAATAATACTTGACTCGCTACTGTTTGCCATTTCCGGTTTTGATGAAATAATATTTTGTAACATATCTAAAATATCATCAGATGATTCTTCTATTAATGCCTTTTCTTCACTCAAACAATGTTGAAGAAATGGTTTGGAAGTTTCCATTTCCGTACACTGTTCTTCCTGATGATTCTTTTTATTTGTGTTTTTGTCATTAGTCTCTTCAATGTTTTTTTGGATTTCTTCTGATTTATTTGTTATTTTTTGCATATTAGAATCTGAAGAAATTTGTTCTTTATCATTTTCCACCGGTTCAGTATCATTTTCCAAAATGTTGACGAGCGACAAATCATCAGTAACAGGTGACATTCTTTTCAGAGTCGTCGTTGGAATATCATTCTTATTTTCAACATTTTCTGCAGGATTATGAATAGCTTCTAACATACTCTCCAATTCATCCGTAGTATTTAATGGATCAGTTTTCTTCTCTTCAATTGACTCTGAAAAAATATTTGATGATGTATTCAAAGAATTATTTTCATCTATAATTTTGTTCTGGATTTTTTTCTCTTCATTCATTTCACCTTCTTGATTTTCTGTTAGTTTTTCTTTGTTCTTTGAGTTAGTATCCTTTTTCAAATCTGGAATTGACATTTTCGGAGTCGAGAGCGTTACAGAGGTTGATTGTACACTTAATACTAATTTCGTGGGATTATTCAGAGATTCCATATTTGGCAAACTCGAAAAGGTTGTCGAAGGCTTCTCTGAGAATAATATTTTCGGTATTTCATTAGCAGAAATGATTTTCGGGTTCAATTTATCTTGCTGAGAATTAGATATTTTCTCCAAAGCAGTTTGACTAAGTTTCGCAGCAATTTTTGCGTCTGCCACAATGCTCGCCATCGTTGACAATGTAACACCTTTCTGAATGGTAGAACAACTCGAGGAAACTTCTTTTAAGTTCTCAAAATGATCTACCATTTTAATTTCTGTCACAATTGGTTGAATTGAAACCTGAGTCAGTTGAGAATTAGAACTAGTAGAAACTAAACTGGAAATTAAATTTGAAGAAATTGTAGTATTTATTAAAGAAACCATCGATTTTGAGACTGTTACATTAATATTAGTTGGGTATATAGTTGAAGCTGGTGTTTTGGTATAGGATTTATCTGAAAAGATAAAGTTTGTAGGACTCTTGTTTTGTTTTGAAGATTTGGTTTGATCTTCTATTGAGCCTTCATTAAATGTATTTTCTTTAGAAACATCAGTTTGTATATTGTTATCAGTTTTTTCAATCTCTTCATCGCAAGAACCTTTAGAAAGATTGTCTTCAGGCGATTTCGTTGTGGGATCGATGATAACCACTTCAGAATCACTTACTAAAGATACCATAAGTTCTTGATCAGGAGATTGATCTAAATAAGGACCTGGAGAAGGATCAACTCGAAGTTCTTCTTGATCTGGTGATTCAGGAGTATCAGTTACAGCGACTAACTTTTTTCCAGACTGAAAGGCTCTCACTATATCGAGTCTAAGACCCTTTTTATTTCTTGAATGAGACGGGACTAAATCTTCGTCACTCAAAATAGGTTCTTCTGATTGTGATTCAGAATTATCAATCTCTAAAATCTGCACTAAGTCATGACCTTGACCAGCATCATTTACTAAAGCATGACAAAGAGAATCGTTACTATCAGCAGAAAGATCCACCACCATTCCAGGTTCGAATAAAACATATTCTTCCTGCATATCACCTTCTAAAGTTCCTGAAATAACATCAACTAGTTCTGAGTCACCGAACTGTTCAATCACGGTGATATCATCACTGTCTCGTTGAGCTGTAGAACTCAAAGTCACTTCGGTATTAACTATAGTTTTGTCATCATCATAATCTGTCGTATCTGGAAGTTGTTCCAATTTTTCTCCAGGACTTTCTAAAGTTAAAGATCCATTATCTAAAGTTGAAGAGGTCAATGAAGAGCCTTGACCAGTTGATTTTATCTCTAAAGTTGGCGAAGCTTGTGGCGGTGTATGAGAATCATCGTCGAAGTCATTATAGTCGACACAGACTAATGAGCTGATTCTAGCAGTTTTCCGATTCATGGAAGTATTTGCTTTCTCTTCTGTAGACTGATCTCTTTTCGTTTGAGATGTTTCCGATCCTTTACCACCTTTATTACTATCAGCTTTGCTTGACCACATTGGCGATCCTCCTCTTAAGCCCAACTTGAACCATCCAAATCGTCCAAAATTAGGGAATCGTATTGGTTTTATAGATTTATTACTATTTTCTTCGTTTTTAATAGAATTTTCTGGTAAAAGAACTTGTTCTTGAGAAATTTGTTGATGAATCTGATCCTGATCATCTGATGAGCCGCCCTTTAATCCTAATTTAAAATATCCAGTCTTTGAAAAATCAAGAAAAGGAATGGGATTTAAGGGATTATTGGAGTTTCCTCCGCCTCTAGAAAGATTATCTGATAAAGAAGTTTGTTCTTGAGAAACCTGTTGAGGAATTTGCTGAGAAACTTGTTGCTGATCACTTGCAGTTACAGTTAAATTAGTATTTTGTTGGACAAAATTATGAGGTGTATGAGGTGTCCTTGGAGTTCCAGGATTTTCCACACTTTGGGGTCTGTCTGGCATAGCGGGACTATTCCCAGTAGACTGTCTTCGCTGCATTTGCATAGGAGATCCAGCTACCATAGGACTTCTAGGCATCATAGGAGAGCTGGGTGGCTGAGTAGTTGTTGAAGAATGATGATGGCTACCATGAAGCATCGGTGAAATCCTGTTCATTGGACTAGGAGGTTGTGAAGCCGGATTTAATTGTTGTTGAAGCATCGGAGAACCCATCGTTGTCTGTTGCACCATAGGTGAATTTGGAGGTTGACCATAATTTTGTTGAAGTTGCTGATGAAGCTGTGGACTGGGGGAATTTGATGACTGAGACACCATCGGGGAGTTAGGCGGTTTTTGCTGCTGTTGTTGCATTTGCAAGAATTGTCTTTGCTGTTGTTGCTGAAGAATATGCTGTCGTTGCTG
Source organism: Atta cephalotes (assembly GCF_000143395.1). Classification (NCBI taxonomy): domain Eukaryota; kingdom Metazoa; phylum Arthropoda; class Insecta; order Hymenoptera; family Formicidae; genus Atta; species Atta cephalotes. The sequence goes on from NW_012130140.1 coordinate 479,067, forward strand.
AGCCATTTGGAGTGATCTTGGACCAATAGAATTCTGCCCTTCTTGAGAAATACCCTGAGAAACACCTTCATGTTGTTGTTGATGAAGAATTTGTTGACGTTGCTGAGCCATTTGAAGTGATCTTTGAACAATAGAAGTCTGTCCTTCTTGAGAAATAACCTCATGTTGCTGTTGATGAAGAATCTGTTGTCGTTGAACCATTTGCAAAGGTCTTTGAGTAATAGCATTTTGTCCTTCTTGAGAAACAGATTGAGAAACACCTTCATGTTGTTGCTGTAAAATTTGTGGTCGTTGTTGGGCCAATTGTAATGATCTTTGAGTAATAGCGCCATCTTGAGAAACATCTTCATGTTGATGCTGTTGATGAAGAATTTGTTGTTGACGCTGTTGAGCTATTTGTAAATTTCTTTGAGCAACAGTATTCTGCCCATCTTGAGAAATACTTTCATGTTGCTGGTGTTGTTGAAGGATTTGACGCTGCTGTGCCATTTGTAATGATCTTTGAACAACATTTTGTCCAATTTCTTGAGAAATATTCTGTGAAACACTTTCATGCTGTTGTCGTTGTTGCGCTATTTGCAAATGTCTTTGAACAGTAATATTTTGCCCATCTTGAGAAGTACCTTCCTGTTGCTGCTGTTGTTGTTGAAGAATCTGTTGCCGTTGTTGAATCATTTGTAGCGTTCTAGGAATAGAATTTTGAGGAATTTGTTCTTCTTGAGAAATACTTTGAGAAACAACTTCATGTTGTTGTCGAAGAATTTGTTGTTGTTGCTGAAGAATTTGTTGTCGCTGTTGCACCATCTGTAAGTTTCTTTGAGCAGCAACGACATTATGACTTTCTTGAGGAATAATATCATTCTGTTGTTGCTGCTGCTGAAGAATTTGTTGTCGTTGCTGTTGTGAAACTACTTGCAACGATCTTTGATTAATAGAATTCTGTCCTTCCTGAGAAACATCTTCGGTTTGTTGTTGCTGAAGAATTTGTTGTTGTTGAAGAATTTGCTGTCGTTGCTGAGTTATTTGCAACGATCTTTGAGTAATGACATTTTGTCCATCCTGAGAAATGCCTTCTTGTTGCTGCTGCTGAATAATTTGTTGCCGATTCGTTTGTAAATTTCTTTGAACGACAACATTCTGTCCTTCTTGAGAAATGATATCAGTCTGTTGCTGTTGAAGAATTTGTCTTTGTTGAACCATTTGTAAATTTCTTTGAGTAATAAGATTCTGTCCATCCTGAGAAATATCATTCTGCTGCTGTTGAAGAATTTGTTGTCGAGAAATACCTTCATGTTGTTGTTGTTGTTGTTGTTGTTGTTGTTGTTGTTGGAAAACTTGCTGCCGCTGCAATGTCCCCCGAACAATAGTATTTTGACCTTGATCCTGAGAAATGCCTTCATGCTGTTGCTGAATAATCTGCTGCCTCTGTAACAGCTGATGCTGTTGTTGATTCAATAACTGTTGTTGTCCTGACTGTGGATTGTAAACGATACCTCCTCTCCTTTGCGCCCCTTCTGGTGGTCTAACAAATCTCTGAGTTAAACTATGAACTCTCACACCCTGATCAGCTATCAATTGTTGATTTCGCGTCTCCGGTGTAAAAGCACCAGGAGAAGTTGCCAACCTTCCGCCAATAATGGCTCTATGTTGTGGTGAAGTCATTCGTGTAGTATTAGGATTGCATAGACCCGGAGAAGGCATTGGCCCAGGACTGAAGGGACTTTCGTCACCTTGAGAATGAGGAGTGCCAATTCTTGGCGATTGTTGCTGAACATTATGTGGTGACATTGTACCTGGATTAGACGATTGAGGATTGCCTGGACTATGTTGAAGCAGCGGTGTGCTTGGACTATGTTGAACAATTGATGGAGTTGCTGGTGAATGTTGAATCATGCTAGGACCAGGACTCTGAGAAACTAACGCAGCTGGAGAATGCATCGGAGAATGCTGAGAAGGTGACATCAATGGAGAACAAGGTTCATTTGGTTGGGGTTGAGTTTGTCGTTGTTGTTGTTGTTTGTTATGATATTCTTGAACCAATACGCTGTGTTGACGCTGTTGCTTACGAGAAGTTTCTAAATGTTTCTGAAGAATAGCTTGCTCAGAAGAAATCCGTTGTAGTTCAGCAGCATCGGTCTCTGTCAGTTCGTTACCAGATTTACGAAGCTGACGTTGCTTACTATTGAGAGACTGGAGGGAAATAAGATAGAGAAACATGAGAAATATGAAAATGTAGGGCAAACTAAAATTTAGGAATTAATATTAAGATTAAACTCTATTAATATATACTGTAAAGATATTTTAATAAACAATACTATAATATATACTATAATATTTAGATAATTTTAATTAATATAATACTAATTTATTTACCTTTCTTATTTTCCGAAGTTTTTGGACCTCTGCTTCATAATATTTTAATTGTTGCGTTAATATTTGATGCTGATTATTAAGCCATTGTTCATAATTCGCATGAATTTGTCGATCTTGCTCATTAACTATATTTTCTGGTGGAGTCGGTGGTGCCGGTTTTTGAGGAATGTTAAACATAGCCACTCTTGCTAAAAATTAAATATATCGTATATAATATCGTATGTATCGTATATAATCGTATATAATAAATTGAATTATTGTATAGATTTAAAATAATATATATCTAAAAAAATATATCCTCATTAAATGTATTTTCATTAAAAATATTAATAATTTAAAATATTATCAAAATATCATTAATTCTAAATATAAGTTAAACAAATTACAAAATTTTTCTTATTTAAATAAGATTTATTGTTGAGAACAAATTTAACAAAATTCTGATAAATTTTAATAAAAATTAATAAATACTAAATATAACTTATTTTATAACTTAATTTACTTTTTATCGTAATAAATTAAGAGGGCATATATTAATTCAGGCCTTTCTCGGCTTGAAAAATAGTTCATTTTCATTAATTTTTTTTCAAGAAAGAAAAGGCATATTAGGATCGGATTTTTTTAGTATTAAAGAATACTTTAGACTTCTAAAATTCAAATTTTTATCAAAATAACCCCCTTTTATCCCCCTACAGCTCCTTGAAATTGACCATATTCAACGGAATTAAATCGCGATTGGATGGCTTGATCCTTGACCGCTCATCTGTAATCAAAAATCAATATCTTGAAGTTTATTAAATTTATTTATTATTATTGGTATATGACTCACGCTTTTAAAAATTTCGAATTTAAAATAAAATAACATTCAAACTTAAGATATCATTTTTTACATATAAATTTCATTTTTAAGCGTGTAAAAAAATATAAAAAATTAAGATATAAAAAAAATCAGTCAAATATTAGAAAATTTTATAAGCTTTTTTATAAGCTTTCTTTTTTATAATCTTTTTTTATAAGCTTTTATTTTTATAAGCTTTCAAATAAAAGAAACACAGGAATGAAATCAATTGAGTAATTATTGAGATATTTATTACCGACTTTAAAAACGTGATTTCGAGAAAAACGCATTTAAAGTTTCTGAACAAATTTACACTATAATAAAGGGAATTTTTTGTATATAATCACCTATTCCGAGAACATACAGAGAATCCTCCAGGGAAAAGTGTTTGTCGTCTTTTTGATTTTTGTTCAATCGGCTGCTGATACGGATCTTCCGCGTCGTGTGCTGTGTTCGGATGTCTGCTTAGTCGCAGCGCCGAGTGTCTGTTGATGCAGCGAATTGTGCTGTATTTCGTCCAACAGTTATTCCCATCATATTCATCATTCGCAGAAGGGCTCACAAACCTTTATTAAACAAGAGGAAAATCGCAATTTTCACGATTTTTGCACTGCTGTTAGTGTTTGTGAATCATTCTCCAGATCAAATTATTAAAACTTTCGTTGGTGCTTTGCATACATTCACTGAGACAGCGTTTTAATAATGACTCATTAGTAAAGTCTTCATAGAGCGAATCACAACTAAAACATCTGGTAAAGAATTGTAATTTTGCTCATATCTGTCCAACGACCCGTTCGTTTTTGCTCGTTGCTACTCGCACCATGAATCCGAGACTTGAGGACAAAGATGATGTTGCGATTTGTCTTTTGTCGAACAATAATGATAAAAAGTGGCCCACATCGCACCTCGCATTTCTTCCAATGAGAGGAAATTTCGTCGAAATGTCTTTGTGATCTTTTTGCACTTTCGGAGTCGAGGACTCGTTTCTGGACGTGTTCAATGCATTCTTTTTTTCCTATTTCAACAGTGTTTCCATACAGTTGAGATTCAATATAATATACAAATACCTTTGTACGTCTTCGAATCGCCGTTACCAATGTAATATACTTTACTCTGTACTGTTCTTGTGATCTATGAAATATTTCTTTAATAGAATAGACCTCTATTTTTCTAGCTAAACCTTCATGATTTAATTGACTTTGGTGTTCGATTTTCCACTCGCGATATTCTTCAGTGCCTTTCTTTTTGGCCCGAATTTCGCATTCTTTGCAGTACCGAGATTTCACGTCGACAATCTTCTTCGAATGCACCACAATGAGACTGCACACGCCATACAGGGAAGAAAACTTGTACTTTTGCTAAATCCTGTCTCCCAAAGCACCTAAATCCGTAGCGTTTTCAACTTCTTGTTTTATACTAGTTCTCAGCTGTTCCTCTTGTAGCGCGTCTTTCATAAATATTGTAATTCCGTGATTGTCTTTGATGCTATATGAATATTGTTCTGAATTTCATCGTGCGATTTTTGAGCGACAAGAGAAGGCAGATCACTAATCCACAAAATTGTTTCTCGGCAAGTGCTCCTTGTCCTATTGCAAAATTGATTGATTTCGTACGATACCCGATACCCGATTTTCAGACAAGAAGAAATGTCTGTTGGTTGCATTGTTAATCTGCACTCATCACAAATAATCACAATTTTAAAGCAAAGCCTGCGAGTGCTTTCTATATAGAATTTCACATCATCTTTCACATCACCTTCGCACGTTTTACATTTTACAACTTATAAACTTTCATTAAAAACAGAATTGAAGCTTAGAATTCGGTAATTTGTAGTATCACTCTCCGACACGAGCACATCAGACATCAACTTTAATTTCTTAGCAACATTAACGGTTATCTCGGTTTCACTTTCAAAAATCCATTTATTTGGCTTTGGACGTTTTAGCGTCCAATCTTTGTGAAATGCACCGCTTCATTTCGATTCCCAACTATTTTTTGCTGCACTCATTATGATACGTGCGTTCAACAAAACATATATCAAAGAATTGAATATAAAACCTAAAAATGACTCAGAAAAATACTTTAAGCACCATCGATTGAAAAAATCATATACCTATTATATAAAGACGAAGTTTTATTTAAATTATCATGAAGGATTCAGTTGTATAAAGGCCTGACGCTACTACCTGCGCTGCGCATTTCTCCGTAACGGTTAATGGGACCGAGACGGTCAGTATAAAGTGCTGTAACTTCATCAATATTTCTTCAAACGGCTTCGGATACATATTCTTGAAATGTTAATCTTTCAAAATATGTAATAAAAAAAAATCAATTTTTTGAAACCGAGAAAGATATATGTCCCCTTAATATTCAATTATTAAATAACTATCCAACAAAATAATTAATAGAAAACTACTAACGTTCGGGTGGAGTCTGTGTGGCAATTGGTTGTCTCGATCCCACTTGCGTCGCTGCTAGCTTTAGCACTCCATCAGTAGCTATACCACTTTGTTGCCAGTTAGTGTTAGATGTGGAAGGTGATCTCGCTGTACAAGGTGGTCTTATCACAGGTACCATACCCTGAGGAGGTGATGTAGTACCCAAAACATCAGCTTTGAATTTTTCAAAATCGCTGTCACTCAAAAGATTTCCTCCAGTGACATTTTCGGTCTGTTGTTGTTGTTGTTGTTGTTGTTGTTGTTGTTGTTGTTGTTGTTGTTGCTGCTGCTGCTGCTGCTGTTGCTGTTGCTGCTGTTGCTGTTTTTCTTGTTCTCGTTTCTCCTGCTCTAACAGCTCCTCCAGCAATAATGGCTGCTCCTGTGAACACGACTGCTGACAGTCAAGGTCGATTTTTGATACCAGGAGTGCTACTTCGAAGGTCTAAAGGCTAAAATTTCTATTGCATTAGGACTGAATATTAAATTGTAAAGTTAACTAAAATTACAGCTATTATGTTCAAATAAAGTTTGTACGTAAAAAAATAAATGTAGATAAAATGTGTAGATAAACATTGCAAATTAATTTGAATTTTATATTTCCAATAATATTTCATTTTATCTTTATAAATATATAAATAACCAAAAAATTCATAGCCTACTATGAATTAATACTACACAAACATGCAAACAATTTCAACATTGATGCGTTGATTATAAAAAAAGCATTATTCTAAACAGCATCATGTTGCTTCAAGGAAGAATTAAGCAAAATTTAGTAAAAACAGATTTTGTCAATGTTAGTAAAATTAATTTCGTGCAGAATGGATGCAAAAACATTTAAAAGAGCACAAAATTTATAATAGACTAAATAGAAAAGGAGTGCAAAAAGATATAAAAATCAGTAACTTTTTTACTTTATAATAGATATTTTATAATGAAATACTAAAGTTGATATAAAAATTAAATTCTTTTCAATTAAATTTATGATCAATTTTAACTTTTACATATTTAATTTTATTAATATTTGTTACATTTTATAATAAATAAATTAATAAAGCAAATAAATAATTTTCTATATTAATTATTTTTACCTAAGAATATAATGTCCTATAAGAGATAGATTTATATATTTTTAATTACTATTTAATTATTATTTTTTTAAAATATTAAAAGGAAATATTTCGGAAGTTAAACATAAAATGAAGATTTATGTTCAATTTCAATTTATTTCTTCTTGTAATAGAATGCCCCAAATCTCGCTCACCTGCAGAAGCAAAGGTCTTCGGTGAGGGTGTGGCACTACAGGTCCCATTGGCGGACCCGCCACCGGTACCTGGTGCCCCGTCATATGAACTGAGGGCCGCGTCATACTTCGCCCACCACCACCACCACCACCCGGGCATAGTCCCATCTAGACATGCACCAACACCAAATGCATATTGCAAACTTGCACACCCAGGCCAAAAACACTAGCCAATTTTCTTACCACTGCCATTACTCTTTCCATTGCCATTTAAACATTTTCCAGATTTATACTGTTTTATGTAAACATAATTAAAATATGAAGAGAATAATAAAACAAAATTTTCATTAAATTAAATAAATAAGAAAAAAAATTCTTATCATAATTTTAAATGTATCAAAAATAATTGTTTTTAAAACTTTAAATTAATATAATTTCTAAGTATTTTTCAAATTTTCTCTATATAATTATTTAATTTATAATTTTTATAAAAAATTATAATTGTAAAAAAAATAAAAGAGATTAAAATTAAAAATACATCTAATTAATAAAATATTAAATTTAATATATATTAGCGATTATTTATAATGTCTACCGAAACAGAAAATGTTTTGGCACTGAAAGTGTAAGATCTATTATTTAGCTACGCCTACAATTACAGCAATTTTTTTTAGTCTTAGTTTCGCTTTCTGATCAAATTATTCTAATTAAAACATGACTTTATTATAAATTTGTTGTAAATCATTTATCTAACAGAGTCTATAAAATATATTAATCAAATATATATTTATCAAATTGTATATTTAAGATTTTTTTTGTATTTTATTAAATAATTTTCTCATGATTTATTAATGTATTTATTAAAAATTATTTTATAAAATATATTCTTATATATTTAAAAAAAACTTTCATATAAATATAATATATAATACTTTAAATAAAACTTTTATACGAGAAATATTATTTAACATATATTTCTAAAAATACTTATTATTTTCGAGTGGCAGCTTAGCAAAATATGAAAAATTATTTCTATTTGATACTGCACACAGCCGCACAAACTATTTTTTAAATAAACTTAGCAGATATGCGAAACTGACACATATATTATACATGCAATCTCATGAAACGTTTTATTAATTATACAATATGTTATAAAACGTTAACAAACCATATTATGTAATTAATTATTATCAATAAAATTTTGTGAGTTATCAATATAGTTATCCCATATTGGAATTATCATCATTTTATTCATCATAAATTTTTTGTGAATCTTATAAATCTTTATTTTTTTCTATTAGAAACGCGCGCGCGCGCGCGCGCGCGTGTGTGTGTGTGTGTGTGTGTGTGTGTGTGTGTGTGTGTGCGTACGTGCGTGCATGCACGCATATTTACATAATTTATGTAATTATCTCAAACGGATAGTTATCGTAGAAAAATTTAACAAAAGCATGTTTTACATTTTAATTCATCAATTATGCTCTTTAATCCCTTAACTTTAATGTGATTAATTTGATTTTCTCGCAATTACATAAAAACAAATATCAAAGCGATGCATAAATTTCCAAAAAGATTAATTAATATAAATATCGATACTTACCTGTATCGGACCAGGATATGGCGGTGGTGGTCCTGGGTAAGGAGGTGGTGGTGGCGGTGGTGGTGGTGGTGGAGCCAATGGCATTCGTGGACCAATCATATGATTTACAGCAACCACTCTGCCAGCCATATTTGGCACTCCTGCGGCTACTCGCATGCCTAGCCGTTGCTGTTGCGAGACTATAATAAAAATAAATGTTATAGATATTAAATATCAAAATTAAAAATTTATATAAAACAATATATTATATATAATATATATATTATATATTATATATATTATATATCATAATATAATATATTATACAAAATAATATCTATAATATAATATTATTTTATATAATTATTTTATATATCATATTAAAGATAGGATTACTATAGTTGTAACTGATTTGAGATTTTTTTAAAATATAATTTTTTTACGGAATAATCTAACACTTAAATTCCAAAAGAAACAAATAAAATATTATGTTATAAATGATTTTTTTAACTTTACCTTGTATATGTGCCTGCGAAAGTCTCTGCGGATGTCCGGAAAAATTCGATGGATAGCTCACAGTTACCGTGTTTGTAGAAGTCACCACTCCAACTGCTCCATCTGGTGAAAGCAATCTTGTACCGGGAGGTATTGGCCGGCCCATCGCTGCCGCTTGTTGTACTTGCTGATGCATCTGTTGCTGCACTACTTGCGCCTGCATTGCCTGCGATGTCGTTTGCGATGTCGCCTGTGGTGATGTTATTGTCGACACGTTGGAATTTTCTGTCAAACTCGTGCTCGTCGAGCAGGAATCAGTAATATCAGAGGTTGGACCAGTCAATTCTGATTTCTGTTCTTCATCCCTAGTTTCCTTTTTTTGTTTATCGTCTTTGGGATCAACTTCAACTTGCTCGAGATCCAGATCAAGAATATTAGTTTTCTCCCCACCTGCGATCGTATCCAATTCAGGGTCCGCATATTCCAGAATATTGAAGTCCGCTCCCATTTCAGCTTCAAGGAATAATAAATTCTTAGTTTTAAATTTTGTATTAATTTGTATAAGAAATTTGTTTTCAATTTTCTTTCAAAATTAGTGTGTGTGTGTGTGTGTGTGTGTGTGTGTGTGTGTGTGCGCGTGCGTGCGTGCGTGCGTGCGTGCGTGCGTGCGTGCGTGCGCGCGCGCGCGTGTTAGAAGCAGCCTGCATAGTCAACATTTTCTGGATTATATCAATGTAATTGAGTTGTGCAATGCTGACATTGTAAAGCAGGTAACTTTTTGCCCGCAACACCCACACCCACACACACACACACACACACACAC
>NW_012130140.1:488878-491848 GCF_000143395.1 Atta cephalotes
TTTGCTTCCGCCGTTTTTTTTCCGAAATTCGAGGCTTTATTGTAAAAAACCGGTTATACATTTATGATTCAAAGTATTGTCCATCGCTGGCCACTACTTTCTCTCATCTTTCGGGTAGCGTACGAATCCCGCGTCGAAAAAACTGGTCATCTTTTGAGGCTATCCACGAATCGATCCAATTTTTTACTTCTTCATAAGACCGGAAGTGCTGGTCAGCCAGGCCGTGTGCCATTGATCGAAACAAGTGATAGTCAGAGGGAGCAACATCTGGAGAATACAGCGGGTGGGGTAGGACTTCCCATTTCAACGTTTCCAAGTATGTCTTGACCATTTTCACAACATGAGGTCGAGCATTGTCATGCTGCAAAATCACTTTATCGTGTCTCTCGTTGTATTGTTTGTTTTTCAATGCTCGGCTCAAACGCATCAATTGCGTTCGATACCGATCGCCTGTGATTGTTTCAGTCGATTTTAACAGTTCATAATACACTACGCCGAGCTGGTCCCACCAAAAAGAGCATGACCTTGGACGTCAAAATCACCGTTCTTGAAGCGTTGAAACCACTCACGACACGTTCTTTCACTAATAGCGACCTCACAATAAGTATTTGAGAGCATTCGATGAGCCTCAGCCGCAGATTTCTTCATATTGAAGCAAAAAATTAAAATCCCGCAAATGACGAGAATTTGGCTTGTAAACTGACATTTTCAATCGAGAATAACTTTATGATGCAGACACAAATCGACTAATGTTTCTATAGGGTTATGTTGACAGATGCCCAAGTTTATTGTATGACGTCTATGATCTATTTATTTCGACCATCACTTACCGCTAAAGCCATCTATAGGAAAACGGCGGAAGCAAAGTTGTACATCTAATATATATATAAATCAATTTAAAAAATGGAGTGAATTGTTTTCTCATATGTATATATAATAATTATGTTTAATTCTAAATTTTGAAATTCAAATTCCTTTATATGCTTTAATTTTATTATGTAATACATAAAAAGAGACCTACCAAGCAGTTCGTCATCATCATCTGCCAGATCTCCCAATATTGCACTGACTCCTTCGACTTCAACCATTGGACCCGCTCCTTCCTGCTCCAGCTTTTCCAATTCAGCTGTTACATTGTCGGGGATCTCAGATGCTTCTGAAGTAACCACTCCCACGGTCTCGCTCATCGTCGTGGGAACGAGTGGTGCTCGCACCATTCCTGGAGTTGTGTTCAATATACGAATACCTTGATTTAAATTGTCCTGTGCTGTCCGCGCGACACGCTGATTCTGCGTCTGATTCACGTCTAAAAAAGGTTTTCATTTTGTTAAAATCTTTATAAATTTTTTATGGTTGTGTAACATCAGAACTTTTTAACATTTTAAATTATAATTTATATAAAAGGCTATAAAAAAAGATGAAAATTTAAATAATAGAAAAATATAAATGCTCACGCATATTTAAATTTTTGGAGATAATATCAAGCAATTGTGATATCGGTCTGCAATTAGGACATACATTAGTAATTTTTTTTCCACTATCAATGTTTACAATACGACAGTTGAAAACGATTAAACATTAATAATACCTTGTTTTTTAATTTATTAAATTTTTAGAAAATAATAGAAAAAATCAAATTTTGTGAAATCATTACTTTCACCTTTTTAAAAATAAATAATTTTTATCTAAATTATTTCTTTCAAAAATATATTGCTTTCGAAATATCGTTTTGTGTAAAAAAGTTTTTTTTAATTTACCTGTAAATCTCTGTTGTTGCAAAATATCATAAGATTCGGAAATGGCATTTCTCGTTGCTGGCATCCGTATTTGGAGGTTTTGAGTTGCTTGGAAATGCTGTTGAGCAGGTACATTAGTAGCTATTGGGGGTCTATTCTGCAGTAATGTCCTAGTACGATGATCAATTGGATTCTGAATATTTCCTGCTACAGGATGTCGCGAGTTTATTCCTGAATTCATATATTACAAAAATTTTAATAAAAATTAAAGGTTTTACACACAAAAAAATTAATAATATTTTTAATTAATTTTATTTGATTAAGAATATTTTAATAAGTATTAGAGAGAATATTTTAACAATTATTATAATTTATGTAGGTATTGCATAGTTAAATACGATATAACATAAGATTTACACAGGATGTCCCAAAACTGACGTAAATATTTTACAGACAGATTCTTTGTAATATATTTTAAGACGAAAAATTTAATACAAAAATATCGAGGATATGATAGTTTTTAAATGAGAAAAGTTCAAAAATTACGACTAATGAGGCTAGAATTTCGCTCAAGAAAATTAATATAATAAATTAATATTTATAACATTGAAAATGAATAAAAATATTACATGCATACCAATGGAATTTCTTATTAAGACATTGGGTTGAATAGGCATTCTAGGCCTAACAATGCCTGGTGGAAGTGGATGTCTAAAAGTGCCTTCACTAGAATTGTTTTGTACTTGAGAGTGTTGCTGCTGAAGCTGCACATGACTGGTTTCAAACTGTTGCTGATTGTTCTCCGTATTATTCTGTCCATCTGAATTATGAATATAATTGAAGTGCGAAAATATAATTTTAATTGTATTTTAATTCATTTATATTTCAACAAATACGTATACTTAATATAAAATAAACATATATTCATTATTCAGAAATTACAGAATAAAACAAACCTTGAACCCAATTGGCACCTACTCCTTCAATTTTCTTACTAAATTGTTGTCTTTGCAGTAAGTCCCTCAGTTGTCTATTGACTTCCGGTTGTTGTACAAAAGCCACTTCTTGTTCCTGAGATGTTCGAGGAGTTTCAGAACCCCTAGGTGATGGATAGCCAGATGCGGCAGGAGCAGATGTGGGAGTGACAGGTGGCTGGCTGTAAGGATCAGGAGTTCGCGATGTTGCAGATGGAGGAGGAGGAGGAGGAGGGAGGGGGAGGAGGAGGAGGAGGAGC
>NW_012130140.1:495488-500250 GCF_000143395.1 Atta cephalotes
AGGAGGAGGAGGAGGGGGAGGAGGAGGAGGAGGAGCATATACGGGAAGTCGCGGAGGATTAAACACGGGAGTGCGGGGTGTACCTGGCGTCTGTGGTGACGAATAGGGGGATGCAGGAGTTGAGACATTACCTTCGAAGCGTTGGAAATGTGACTCCTGAGAAGGTTGAGAGGAAGCCGGGGATTGTGGAAAATCATGAGGTGACTGAGGCGCTTGCGGTGAGAAGGGAGACGGTGGTTGAGGAAAGCCCGGACGTATTACTCGACAAGGTGCTTGCGCAGGCAGACGTACCATAGTTTGATGATGGGGTGACTGAGGTGTGAGACTACGAGGGGCTTTAAGTGAAGGCGTAGCGAAAGTACTGCGGGAAGGAGAGGCTAAAGAAGTTAGTTGATTCGTGTCCTGTCAAAATTTAAATTTAATATTAATAAACTAATATATAGAAGATTATTTTATTTTATGTTATTTTGTATTTTTTATTTTTTAAGCAATTTGTGAATATATTGTCAGTTTCATTAATTTGCATGTAACATATCAGCTAAATCATATTCTAGTCTCGGTGACTTAAAATAATTTTATTAAAGTGTTTTATTAAAAATATATATTAAATATATATTAATACGGAATTAAAAATATAATATATTAATATATTAATATATAATTAATTACAATATATATAATCAAAATAGAAAAAGATTAAACAAACTTACTTGGGCTGTGGAAACTTGTAATTGTGTCGTTAATGCGGGTGCAGTATCACTATTTAGTTGAGGTGCATTTTCTTCACTGATTTGTCTATGTACTCTAGCAATTGCTTTAACAAGAAAAAAAAAAAAAATATTATAATTGCGATTTAAATTATATTGACATAAAATTTTTCTTTATCTGAAATAATAGTATATCAATTAAATTAGTGAACTAAAATTTTATGTTTTTGATCATATAATAAATTGTAAAAATCGTTTTATTTCTTTTTATACATCTTTAATTTTCCGATAACTTTCTTTAACTTATACTAAATTTAGATTTTTCTCAAATAAAATATAAAAAAATATAACAAAATGATGCTCCAAACTATTAAGGTAAAATTAAATATAATAAATGTACCATGTACGCGTTGTTCATGGATGACTTGCTGTTGCAATTGTGCTTGTTGTTGTCGTAATGCTTGCAATTGTTTCCATTGCCTTTCCTGCTCAGCTTCTCTAGTAGACCGATCTCTATTTGATAGTCTATCCTGTTCCTGTTGAACATCAATTACACATAATTTTCAAGCTATTTGTTGAAGAAGATCATTACATTTAACATAACTATTTTTAATAAAAAATATATTGCTTTTATTAGACCTCTATAATTAATAATTGCATCAGTAAAAAATTACAATTTAAAAAATTATATTTAACATTAAAATTATTTTATTACATTTTTATTTAATTTTACTGTATTATAATATTTTTTTGTTAAATATTATTAAACTTATTTTATTTAATATTAATCTTAATCATGAACGCACAAAATTTAATAAATATGCACCTAAAATTTATAAAGATATTTTTATAATTACAATAATATAAATTGTTCAAGAAATTTTTAAATGTAATGACCTTTTCTTATAAAGCACAGTTAAATATAAAGCACTAATTACAATCAGCCAATAAAAAATATTCATATATATAATGTCGGCCAAAGATCTGAAAAAATATTCAAAGAAAACTAAGAAATAAATATTAATTTTCTTAACTCTATATATTTCCATTACATGAAAAATAAATATAATTTCAAACTTTTGACCATTGCATAAACACTATTAAAAGTAACAACAATAATATACAATTAAATTAATAATTAGCAAAATTCTGTAAATCTCGTACATATGCAAACACACCGAAAACAAGTATAACCAGCCACCATAATTTAAAGAGATTAATTTATAATTAGTACATTTATATACACGCACGCGCGCGCATATTAATTAGTTTACTTGAAGAAAACTTTATTCACAGTAAAAAACTACAAACACCACAATCTCACCGAAGATTAATACGACGATTCCACATTCATGCGTATCAAAATGTTGAATAATTCCAATAATTTTACACAACAAAATACAATCATAATAAAATGTGTGTTATGTACAATATATAGAATTATAGAATTATATATGTATATAGAGCATATCAGATACATATGTGTAATACACCGTTTTAATAATACTAAAGTTCTAAGGTCATTTAAAGATAAAAATCTTAATCTGAAATATTAGAATTATAAATAGTTTAATAAGTTTTTATTTAACCCTTAAACGCCACACTACAAAAATACACTTGCGTATGACATACCCAATCAAATTCGATTGCTTATAACTTTTATAAAAATGAATACATTGTAAACAATTTTTTTAATTTAAAAATAGACATTAAGGAGCATAATGGTACCAAGCAAATATATGTACCTGTATTAATACAAAAATTATAAGCAATAGAAAAAGCATTGAAAAAGCATTAGAAAAAGAAAAGCTGGGTATGCCATTAAAAAGGCGGTTAAGGATTAATATATTTGTATATAAGCATTTTTAAATAAAAATTTAAATTTAAAATTATGGCATTGTATACATACAAGTAGTAAAGATATCCTTAGATATAAATATAATTTAGTGCAACTGAATAGAATATAAAAAAATCATATATATATATATTAACCAATGACACGCTTCAATTTTGATGCTTTTGGTGTTTCGCGTTTCTAATATCAATATTTCATAATGCTATTTATTTTTATTAATATATACAATAAATGATCTCTGTAAATAACATTTTTTACTAAAAAATTCTTATAATCTCGATTTTTAAATTAAAATTTTCATTTTTAAGTAATTTTACGTATTTGCTTTTGTAGAAAATATGGTAAATATAGGATATCTTCTCAGAATGTCTATAGCATAAAAATAAACATACTAAAAATTAAAAAATACATCATGACAGTTCTAATACATTATGATAATTCTAAAAAAATATAAGAAACTATAAGTTCACAAAAATTAGAAAAAATTCCTGTCTATTTGTTTAATAAATTGTTATATAATTTCTTTTTTTATTTCTTCGGATTATAATTTATTCGTTACATCTGTTTGCTATATCTTTCATTTTAACTTTAAAATAGATAAAAACAGAAAATTTTTAATTCTATGAATTCTTGTAATTATATTCGTGATAAGGAGGAAAAATCTGAAAGTAATAAAATTAGTACTAAGCTACTGCATAACCAGATATAGAGCAATATAGTACTAATTTATCATTCACAATAATAAAAAAATCATAAGCAATATCAATGGATTTAAAGGATAAGAAATAAATAATGATTCATGAATCAGGATTGATAGGGATATAAATAAGGGATAGATAGAAAAGATATGCTACTATTTTTAAACATGCTACTGGAATATTTTTGAATAAAAGAAATAAGAAGTATACACTACCAAATACTTTCTATTACAATGGTGACCTAACAGAAAAAATATATATGTATATATATGTTCAGCATTCTATATTAAAAAATATTTCAATTAAATAAATTCAATCATATAAAATCTAAGAATATGAAAATAAATACTAATTAAAAAATTAAATGTGTATAAATAAACTCTTTAAATTCTTTAAGACAAATGTTGACAATGACGCTAAAGAAAACTATAATGTGATTTACACATCAATCACGGCCCTATAATATAAAGCATGAAACACGTATTTAAAGAATAAAATCTTCGTTTAACTTAAAAATATTTTAAATATAATATATATATATATATATATACATGTATACAAGAAGAATACTAAGTCTCGATTAGATGCAAAAAGAAAGGCAAGAAAACACTACGAAGGCTCTCACCATGATGTTATTCGGGTGGTGGTGATGGTGGTGGTGGTGGTGGTGATGGTTCTGTACGGGAGGCACAGTGTGAACAATTGCAGTGGGTGGTGGTGGTGGAGGTGGGGGATCGTAGTGCTCCTGGCTGAGGGACGGAAGGGTGCGCATGATCTCGGACGGAGTGAGCACTCGGATTTGATGCTGATCTATGCTACTATTCCCGCTGCCGCTGTTAACGACAATCGGGGGTGGACGTTGCTGGAGAGGTTGCTGCCCTTCACCCGAATTATTGCAATGAGAAAAAGAAGAGGAAGAAGACGCAGAAGAAGACAAAGAGGACGAAGAAGCCGGTGTTGTGCAAGATTGCAAGACGGATGACTGTTGGTTTCTAGGAGCTTCAGGGGAGAGGGAGGGGCTGGGCGGGGTTCCCTGCACCCCACACACCTCCTGATGCTGATTGTTGCTGGTTGACGTCATTCCACTAGTCATCAACATTCCTGATTGCTTCTCCATGGGCCTCAAACCCACTCCCTGCTGCTGTTGTTGTTGAGCCGTTATAGTGGCGGGTTTGGTGATGATGGTAGTCATGGCGGTGATGGTAGTAGTAGTGGTATTCATATTGATGGTGGTGGTATTGGTGGTGGTTATATTGGTTGTGATGATAGTGTTGGTGGTGCTTGGTGGTGGTGTCTCCTTGGAGAGCTGTCGGATTAACACCGAGCGGTTCGCAATCACACGATGCGATATACACATGAGGATGTTTCGCATAAATCTTATAGAACATATTTTATAATATTATTTCATTTTTAAATTCTATCACGCACACACATATATATATATATATATATATATATATATATATATATATATTAATAATAATATATAATAATATATATTA
>NW_012130140.1:501445-510691 GCF_000143395.1 Atta cephalotes
TTATTTCATTCATTCATTCATAATAAAATTCATATTTACACGTTTCTAAAGTTAATGCATAAATGTGGAACGAAATCCACTTTATTCATCTTCAAAAATTATTTTGATTATCTAATTAATTTAAATTATTTTCAATTATTATTTTATCTTTAAATCTGTCAAAACAAATAATTGGGACATCCAATCGTAAAAAATGGACATTATTTAATTTTAAGAAACCAGTAAAAATCCTGAAGTTCACAATAGAAATGTAGTTTACGACACACAGGACTGTCGAGCTGTTAGTTCCACTTGAATGTTAGCACAAAACACGCTCGAGAACAAAAATCCCAATGAAGAACGCCTAGAAATACTGGCTATCCCAATAAATTATCGCTTCTCTCAGTCATAAATTCTAATTAAAGAATTAATAGAGAAGTAAATGCGATAATTAAAATCCGTTTTTCTTGTTTCTGCGCATATATTAATTACCTGTTGTGTTTTTTTCATGCGAACTGCAGCACGATTATCTCGAGCCTGAGTCAAATATGGAGCTTTCTTATCAGTTGGAAGTGCTCGCCATTTCTTCAGAATTTGTTTACATCTCTCGGCCCATACTTTATAAAATAAAAATATTCATTAAAATAACAATATTTTAAATCAGATATAATATTGAAATTTAATTTGGCAGAATCAATAGATAAAAGAATCAATAGATTTTAATAAAAATAACAATTCTCAAAGATAAAATATTTAAAATCCTTAATTAAAAAACGTATTCTTACCTGGAAAATCAGTTTTCCATTCAGGATGATTGATATTAGCATAGAGAACCGAGGATATTGTCGCTGCAGTACCCAATGCTTCATCAGCTTCCATCTTTAGATTGCTTTTTTGGTTGTATGAAATGGTAACATTGCCTATTGGAGCATTTCCTTCATCTTCGGGATTCACCCATGGACTAGGAGGCTCCGAAAATGCTGGACTAAACTGTGGACTACTAAAAAATTTAAAAAATTAAAATTATATAGGAATTAAAATTAATAGCAATGTGTGCACATATACATACAGTTTTGAAATCAATTTAATTTTGATATTATTTTCAAAATATGTTTATTCTTACTTGCTATATTCAGAGTGATATGGTGAAGGTGGTGGAAAACTCATAGGAGAATTTAAGTTTGATTGGCCAACAGAAGGTAGAGCACCAGGTACTTGAGGTCTTGCTAATATTGCTGTTTGAATACCTATAAAGTAATTGATGTTAATAACATAAAATATAAAATAAAAATTATAAGAAATAAAATAATCTACTTCTAATATTTGTATAAATTAATTTTCTTATTTTCTTATTATATAAAATGAATATATAATTCAGTTTATTTCGATAACACAAAAACACAACAAAACTGATATATCAAGATATTCAAAAACTTGCATACTCAAATATTATCTTAGGACATATTTTAGTTCTATATTGGCAAAGTTATATTTTAAAAGCACAGCTAATTTTTTAATTATGATTTCCGGTAGATAAATTTAAACGTAGACAAAATAAGTAAACTACAATCCAATAATTCATTATTAAAGATTGCACAAATGTGTAAAAATTTTTTCAGACTTTTACAGTCCGAAACAATATAAAAATCTGCATTAAAGTTCGGAAACTCAAGTTGCAGACAAAAGGTGAAAATTTAACATTGCTAATGAACAGTTACTTCACAAATTTATAACATGAATAATGGATGCATTCAGAGCAGTTTAGAGTTTTTTCATCTGATTGATCTAATATTGATCTATGCCAATAGAATATGCCAATCAAATGAAAGAACTCACTGAGCGCTCAGTAAACGGTCGTTCTGAATGCATCCAATATTACTTAATCAATTCAATTCTCTTACTATTTTTTTTTAATAATTATTGTAATTTTGTCATTTTTATTTTTATTTAAATTTTGATTTAACGTTGTTAATAATATTATTATAATATATAATTATTATTTCATTTAATTATACATACATATTTCAAGGTATATTTCATAACATGTAGGAATAACTTCAGAAATAAATTCAGGACGTAAAAATAACATAGAAAGTTCCTATAAACATTTGTATTATCTATATTTGTACTATCCTCGTTTCCAAATTACAGATATTTCTCTACGTCCTGAATTCATTTCTGAAATGATGTCTACATGTAAAATACCTTGTATATTATTTTTAGTATATGTATTTACCAGGATGAGGAGAGGGTGACACTAAAGGAGTAGTAGATGATGAAGGATGCGAAGTCTGAGCTTGGACAGAGAACACCGATGATTCCTGAGACTCTTGAGATTCATCAGTCAGAACGCCTTTAAATATTTCCTCGATGTCTTTACTGTCCATATTAGGTAAGCCTTAAAAAAACATGTGTTCAATTTTATATTTAGCTAACTATATTTAATATAATACTTTCTACTAAAACAATATTAAAATTTTAATAAAATAATATTCTATTATCTTAACATCATTAATAAAGTAATATTCTATTATCTATACACTACGACAAAATATTTAATGTTTACTTGAAAAGAGTTTACTTACCAGTGTCTCTGACCATCGACTCCAAATTAAAATGTGGACTTAAGATATCCGTCAGTTCATCTTTACTTCCACCTTGAGCATCATCCAACTCATCCAATGCTTCGCTCGCTTTAGCTAAGTCCTCATCGTTTTCGTTCATTATTGTATTTACTAAATCGCTATCCAATAAATCTCCGGAAATAGGTAAAATATCTCCAAGTGCTTCAGTATCACTTCCATCATCTTCCACGATTTCTTCTCTTTTGATTTGCTCAGGAGCAATCTTTTCATCGTCTTTTTCTTGCTTCGCTTTGACTTGTTCCATTACTTTCAATTCATCTTGAGATAATTGAATTGTATTGGCATTTTCAGGAATTTTATGTTCTTCCTCAGATTCACTGCTGCTTTCAAGATCTTTTTCTTTCGTTGTATCCATTAAATTCTTGCCAAAAAACGCTTCTTGCATATAAATAGGAAAATATTCCGCCAGTTTTGGTTTTGGCTTTCTTCTCTGAGGTTTCCTTCGGGGTTTATCGTCTCCCATTCCTATGATTGAAGATTCTCCAGGTTTTTCAGCATCTCCTTCTTCTTCTTTGTCTTTTCTGGTTCTCAATCTTACACTAAATCCTCCAATACCTAATTTTTGCAGATTTCTTTGACGTTTTCTTCGTAAAACAGGAAGTCCATTTTCTGAAGTGCAAATGCTAAAGCCTTCTGGAGGAGGTTGGTTCCATACCATACCTTCTTTCAGCACTGTTTCTGGTTCATCTTTGACATCCATCAATTCCAATTTGTTATTTTCCTCTAAAGAATTGTCTAAACTTCCTCCAGCAACGACAGATTCAATAGTCGCCATTATATCTGCTTCTTTATCCATCATTTGAGGTTGTTTTCTTTTCTTTTTTCTTGTTTGCTGATGTTCTGCGGTTAAAGATTTGATATGATTCATCCCTACTTCAGAAAGATATACTCCTTCCATTATATATTGTTGCGAGGAAGTTTTAAATAATTCTGTATTTCGATTTTGAGGTGGAGAAGATGACCGAGTGAATTTCGAGGAAGGTTTAGAGAGAAGATGAGGAGGGGGAATATCTCTAGGACGACAAAGAAGACAAACGTAACCTTCCTCGGCACAGCGTTCGGCATCAGCTTCGCTTTTAATTGAATCACAACCGCAGTGAAGCCATCTTTCGCATTGGACGCATTGAATGATGAGATCACCCTCCTGATAAGCTTCTTGACAAGCTACGCAAGCGGTGTGAGAAGCACAGGGTCCGCATTGAGTGTAACTTTTTTGCCAGGATGAATTAAAACCAGGATCGTTAGAACCACAAGTCTGACATTGCGCACACCATTTGCACTTCCATGTACCGTGCGGCACATAATCTAAAGGCGGATCCATACAATAAATGTGATAGCTGATATCGCAGTCGTCACAAAGAATCAAGCGAGCTTCATCATTTCGTTCACCACAGCCTTCAAAACAAAATATTCTATTAACTACTTAATACTAGAATATCTAATAAAATTCTTTCAACTCATTAAAAATTTCTCGGTTACATAACGTTAAAAAAATAATAAAAATCAATAAAATTATCAGGCAAGATATTTTATAATTCTATTAATTTTTTTATCACTGCTGAACATCTTAAGTTATATACTAACGCTTTTAATGCTTTTTAATTCATAATATATTAGACTCTATTTTTAGATATTAAATAATAATATAATGAATTTTATTTCAACAATAACTTACGTTAAAAAATTAATTAAGTAAACTTTTATTTTTCAACTATATAATTATTTATTTTTTTCACTTATTTTCACTTATGAAACCAATAATACTACAGCAAACATTTTAGAAATTAAAATATATATGTATTTTAATTTTTCAATACCTTCGCAAACAGTACAATCGAGACATCGCCAACCCTTTTGCAAGATGACTTTAGTAATCTTAACGCCAGCGCAATATGGGTGATAACACTGACCGCATTGTACACATGCAATCAAACAACCTTCCTGATCCATACCAATCGAGCCACACATCACACAAATATCCTGTGTAAGAACAAATTTATCTTTGGCCGAGCACAAGATCAATCTGTTCTCACCTCCAAGTTGTTCTTCTTCCTTCGATTGGGATGAATCTGGATTCGGACTCTGCATTAAAGAAGAATTAATTTATTTAAGTTACAGAGAAAATTATAGATCCAGTTATTATACAAGATATATTATCTAAAACTATCAGATGATGTTCTTATAAAAAGAAATAAAATTAACTAATTTGAAATTAATATCTCATTAATTATTGCAAAAATTACGAAATAATACTTTTCGATTCAATTTAGTCCATCCAAAATAGGTCATTAACAGACAAACTCTGTTTATAGAAATGTACCGGAAAGTATTCGGGAAGTATTCAGCACCTAGGCTTACTATCTGGCCGGATAGTCGGATATTATTAATACTGGCAATATATATACAAAATGTTTCAGAAATAGTTGGCCAAACTTTAAGAGATATTCCACTCATTGTAAGGATGAAAAAAATATAAACATGTTCGGAAATGCTTCCTTTCCAAATTATAAACATTTCTTATTTAAATTGTACGTATTTATTGTACATCAGACGGCATGCCTTGCTTCGACATTTCATAAATTGTACTTCTCTATTCACCTTCTAAAGTAAACAAAAAGTTATTAAATAGGTCTGTATGGAATTAGTCTTTATTTAAGAGTAAAGATAGTATTAATCAATATGGCAGCTTATTCTAACATCGAAGTACTCCGGAAGTATTCCGAAATCATATTATATTATCGCTGCGTATGATAAAATATGAAATATTCTTAAGAATTTTTAAATGTCGACAATCCATGTGATGCGAAGCATGCATCGATGCGGAAGGAAATCATTTCCAGCAATTTCTGTGATGAAAATACAGATATAAGTATAAAATAATAAAATGTAGATATAAGTATAAAATAAAAAAATGTTTATAACTTGGAAAGGAAGCGTTTCCAAACCCATGTTTATATGACTTTTATATTCTTACAATGAGTGGAATATGCTTTTAAAGTTTGGCCAACTATTTTTGAAATACCCTGTATATCTGACTAAAATTTTATATTGAAAGTTATTGATGCAGAATTCTATTCTTTTCAACTGAATTTCTTGCACAGTTCATCTTTCCTCCTTTTCTTTTCACGTTGAGGAGATAATGAAAATTATTATTGCTATTTTTCTCTTACTTTCCTTCTTTCTTTTCTTTTTTTTTTTTCTATAGCGAATTCGGTTGGACGTACTAATGCGTGCTAGTGCACATTAAAACCATTATGCACTAATTTAATCTGCGTAATAATAAAGTGCAAATATTTCGAATTATAAAATAGAAACATATTATAAAAATAGAATTATAAAATAGAAACTTTTACACAACAGCAATAAAATGTATTAAGAATTTTATAGTGTAATCCGTTTTTATATTTATGTTAAACACACATTTTTACGTCAATTTGTATAAAATGGCTTTAATGTACTCCAGTGCGCATTAAATGCATTCAATCGAATTCGCTGTTAGAATGGAAAAATTGTACCAAATAATTAGAAATATCCGGTATCTGATTGGATTACCTTACCGAATGTTTGATCAATAGATTGACTGGATATCCAATATCACATTCTTTCTACCAGCAATTTTACAATCCGATACATTACTAGTCTATGCATATACACATATATATATGTATCAATTAATAAACTACAAAAGAAACAAATAAAAGTCAAAGAAAACATATATGTGTACACTAACAAATCGATTTTGGTAAATATTGAGATGGAGGGAGCCCAGCGCCGATTACCTTGACCTTCACATATGTTGTCGCGTGGAAAGTCACCCAGTCTCTTGCAAGAAGAAAGGAGGGATGAAAAATCACTTCGCATGGAAAGTCGCGCGCCCTTTGGCAGGGGAAGGGGATGGAGTGGAGTGAAAGTCGCTTCGCGTAGAAAGTCGCGCGCCTCTTGGCAGGGAGAGAGTTGGGATGAAAGTCACTTCGCACGGAAAGTTGTATTCCTTGAATTCGTCCACTTCATATCTCTCTCCCTGTTTAAAGTTATCTGACTTACTCATGTAAAGCAGGAAAATAATTACTAATTTTGACTGTTAATAACTTTTTAACGAATAATGAGCGATGGCTAAAACCTGTTGGAGATCAGGGTCATGATCTTGACAACATATGTTGCTGGCTCCCTCCATCTCAATATTTACCTCGATTTCGTCAAAAACAATTCTTTTAATTAAAAAATTTATTTATTAATACCAAAATAAAAAATAAAATATGAAATTAATAAATAACATTCTTTGTAAGTGTAAAAATACACATTAAAAATCATTTTGGACCACCACATACCTGCAAACCCACTTCTGGTACTCCATAAAATCCTCTCATTTTTCCTTTGGGCCCTCTCTTTCTTCCAAATTCTGTCATCTTTTGTCTCTTTTGATAACCCAGTTTTCCAATACCTTTGGGCCTACCGATAACTCCGCCGCTAATCCCCAATCTTTTTTTTGCAATCTTTGTGGCACAGAACGGTTTCCCTTTCCCTAATCCGACCGAATAAAGCGCTTCTTCGGAACAACCACTTGGATAATCTAATTCAGAAGATTCACCATCGAGACTTTCTTGCGAAGCACTTAGACTTAAATCGCCTTCATCAATACTGTCCTTCCGTCTGGCTACCATGGCGATGCTCTTACAATGCAGACAAACATATTCGTAATCCGGCTTCGCTTCTTTACGTTGCTGATAAGTAAGCGGATCCGCTTCGGGATCGCATGTGCCATGCACGAATTTCTTGCAACCATGACATTGGACCATTTCACGATATGCCGCAGCTCTGCAAAGAGAAAAAAGCAATATATAATAAATAAATAAAAACATAATAAAAATACATACAATAACAATATAATACATACAATAACAATAAATATAAATATATATAAATCCTCATATACTTGAATCAAAGCTTTGAAAATGATAATGTCAAAATCAATAAAATAATATATAATTAACAAATGGTTATAAAAATTCTACAAAATTCTACAAAAATTAATCATATTTTATTTGAGTTCAACAAAATATTATAATTATTTATTTATGTAATATAAAAATTTTGCAAAAGAAATATCTTGATTACCTATATGCCTTTCTACAAAGTGGACAAGAGAAACCCTTATTACGCTGCTGATAGCATGAATCACAGACGGTATAATGAGAATGCCATCTGGAAGATAGTCCAGCTCCAGGAGTGCGTGAACCACAATCAGTGCACACGCGACAACATTTGCACTTCCAGCCATATTTTGGAATAGAAGTGACAATCGGTCGCAAACAACCGGGATGATAAGCCTTGTCACATCGTTCACATAGCATTACCTATAACAAAAATCTTGTTTTATAAAAATCAAAAGAGAAGATGTGTGTGTGTGTGTATAGTTCCTTCATAAGTACAACTAAAAAGATACAACTAAAAAAATTAAGTTTTTCGGAAAAGGGGAAAACAATTTTTCAACTTAACAAAAAATTGCTGACTACTCAAATAGTATCACAACGAAATCAAACTTTATATTATATTTTATGATTAAGTTTCATTTTTCATTTCTCTATTCGTTCTGTATTTATTTGAATTTTTATAACCTTTGAAACATCTTCGGGTTGCCGACAGACTTGACATACACGGCAAGACACGCACTGCCATCCAGCACGCACCCCAGGTAATAATGCCAAACCCACACAACTACCATGATAGTGTTGGCCGCACACGGAGCACATCACTAGATTCGAGACATCGCCCATTCCATAACATTGAACGCAAGTAACTTCTCCACATACTATAAATGTAAAATTATTATGCATTTGATTAACTTCTTTAAAAATCAAATAGTTAAAATATTTACAAAATTTTATCTCTTACAAGTAAGCTCCATAGCTAAAAATATTTAGATAAAAATTATTTGGTTTTGAGAATATATCAGGTAACAAATGCGTATGTATAAGCACGCATGCTATCGAGTAAATTATGGCAATATATTTACTCACTATATATTTACTCACTACATAAAACGCATTTAAAACAAAATTTAGACAATCCTATTTGTACATGAGTAGTACTTCCGTCCAAAATTTTTTCTTTGAGAAACGACAGAGGACAAATTCTCATATTTTTTATAGGAGTGAAAGTTCAAAATTGTAAAAAATATTCGCAAATTCGCACTTATATAATAAAATTCGCATAAATTCACCATTATATTAATTATAAAAATAATTTTCTTATATAATAATATAATAATTTTCTTTACTGTAAAAAATATATAGAATTTAAACTTTAAAATTTCTTTCTTTCTTACTTTTACTTCATTTTCAAGTATTAAAAAAAGATTAGAAAATTTAAAAATCAGAAACTTACATAAAAGTGGAACTTGGCCAAGATGCTGACTGCAGAAAAGGGCCAAGTTCTTACTGTCTTGAAAGCAACTGCTGGCCGCAGCACACGGAAAATGAAAATAACGATTGCACGAGGTTACCTGTCAAATATCGTAATTAATTATAATTAAACAGTCATAATTAACTGTTACATATAATACATATAAAACATATAAAATACTTATACAATACATATAAAATACTCTTTTAATTTTTATTTT
>NW_012130140.1:513800-519296 GCF_000143395.1 Atta cephalotes
CTTCTTCTCTCTTCTCTCTCTCTCTCTCTCTCTCTCTCTCTCTCTCTCTATTTTTGTTTTGCAAAGCTAAAAATTATGTATCATTATAAAAATTCTGTTTCCAGCTATGAAAAAAAAGGTATTTAGCTTTTAATTATAAAAAACTTAGTAATACTTTGACTCTTGAATAAATTAGAATCAGAATAATAATCTATAAAACAAAACTAAAAGAATTCAGCAATACTTTGATAATAAGATCCTTTTCACACGACTACTGTACAACTGCCACAAAACATCTTGTCAGAATAGTGATAACGAAATTGAATAGATTTTATCAAAATGTACATTTTTTTTAATCTCTAAAATTAAAGATAAATTATTTAACAATTATTTAACAATTATATACCCAATTCACAATAAAAAAAAGTAAAAATTGAAATTTTATAGTAATTCCCCCGTTCTTCACTACCGCTGCTCTAACCAGACTCGTCGTTTTCCTCCAAATGGAAAAAGTACGGAAGATGAAGGAAGGCGTCGCGACGGTGACGAGGAGTAAGCACATTCGCCATTACTACGTAAACAGATTCTCGTCAGGGCGCGCCGTCATTTGCCATTCGCGTTGGCGGGGTACCGCGGAACTCGGCACTGTCTGTGGTTCACGTACCTGAGAATTAATGCTGTCGATAAGGCGACGTGAATATCATGATGGAATCGACGACGGATTGCTGGTTATCATGATAAGGGCGGTACAACCAGGTAAACATGTTGGAACAGCGCGAACGGTCCGTGGAAAAAAATGTCACATACACAGATAAACGAATGGAATCCCCAACGCGAACGGAAGAGTGCGCGACGCGAGTAACATACTAGATGATTAGAATCACGGAGAACGGATATGCGCGCGCAAGTATGCTACACGCGCGCCACACATGAAACTTCCTAGGATTCACTTTAAGCTGACTTTTCATGCGCTGCATGTTACGGCAGCAAAATTTTGGATATGTATGTATAGGTTTGTTCGCATCGCATGCTCCAATGTTGTAATATGCTCTTACCATAGCATACTTATTTATTCCAACGCACTTGATAGACTGAGTAGGAGCTGTGATAGGAGCATGTTGGAGCGTGCGAACAAACCTTATGTACACTGAAGAGCAAAAATGAGCTTGTAGTACAGTGTATTAATTCGCTGGGTCATAATAGCAGCGTGACTTATTAAAAATACGAAAATGCAGTACTAAAAAGTTTATTAAAAATTCTGAAAAAATGCTTAAAGTTTTATGAGAAGAAAATAAATGATTTTTGTCTCTTGCAATTTTTCTATAAATAGTATTTAAGTAAAAAATAAATGTCGATAAATCTGACTCCTACTATGATCTAAGGTTTGTTCGCGTCACATGCTTCAATATGTAATAATATGCTTCTACCAGCTCTTACTCATTCCAACGTACTTGATAAAGTGAGTAGGAGCTGTGGTAAGAGCATGTTGGAGCTTGCGACGCGACAAACCTCTAGAGTCCTATATATGAGAGAAACGACATTCATCCCCACTAACATATGTTCAGCACCACCATGTTTGCCCCGCTCCATTGACCAATTCCGTCATTCCATTTATTCTGTTATAAGAATTATGAACTCCATCAGGATGAGGTTAAGCAAGTATTAATATTGTGTTTTCTTGTTGAATAATGCAATTAAGTGTAATGCAATTACAAATGTTACATAAAAAGATAAACGGTAAACAATATATTGTACCTATTTTAGATATGTGTATGTACTAGACAATTATAAAAAGAAAACATATGTTAGTTTTCCACTATGGGCACAATATGGCTAATTAGGTAAGGAATATCACCAATCAGAAATCGCGACACCGGTGTCGTTTCTCTCTATATTAGACTCTATGACTCAACGAATTAATGTACTGCAGTATACTTCGGTATAAGTTGATATCAAGTTGGCAAGTGTATCATCTCATCTATCACAATAACCCACGGGTGAAGCATTCGTCTACACCAACTTACACTGAAATATAAGCTTATTTTTGCTCTTCAGTATATTTGACTGAACAAGTACCGGGTAAAAAGAATTAAGGCCGGTTTCATTAACTTCAATTAACTTAATCGATCGATTAAGTATCAACTATGATTGGTCAATTCTGTTGAACAGCAAATGCAATTGGTCAGTTCAATGTAACAATCAACCGATTAAGGTTAATCGAAGTTGGTGAGATGGACCCTTACTATTCCAAAATGTATGTATTTCATATGAAAAGTTTTGAAGTATCATTAAAAAGGTTTGTGAGTCATCCATATATAGTTATAATTACTTATATAAAAATCATGTAATTGAGCAAAATATAAGGCCCATTCTTTTGGCTGAACTTTTGCTGAATAATTCATCTTTCTTTCTTTTCTTTTCAGGAGAAAAAAAAGAAGACTGATGCAAAAATTCAGCCAAAAAGAACAAGCCTCTCGATTGAAGGCACTACAGTGCTCTAGGCTCCTATTCTCGAAAAGTATCGCATACAAAAAACTAGGGAAATATTATAGTATGCATTACATATGCCATAGCATTTCTATAGTTTTTCGTATACTTTTCAAGAATAGGTCTCCTGAAAGTTCTGTCAAACGCTATCGTCAGTCTCTCTAGTATTTCGATATTTCTGGGCGTATTATGAAATTGCTTGGAATGGATTCCGATCAAAATAATTCGATTATTTCCTACATTTTTCTTGTATTGTTTAAAGAAATTATAGGAAAAATAATTCCGAAATAATTCCAATCGGATATTATAAACTCTTAAATATCGCGCTGGTCAACATTAAGATGAAATCACACGGTGCATAATAGAATTGCAGAATAGAGAGTGCGTCATGGCTGCATTCAGCGGATTCTACAGTTGAGTGAGCGCTCACTGTAAAGGCTTAAACACAATGGGCACAGGCAATAGGGAATAATAAGCTGTCCAAGCTCTGAGTTCTGATGTAAATTCGATATTATATCCCTATTATATATAATAGAGTTCTGATTGGCTTGTTATTTTCTGTTTCCGATGCCTAGTGTTGCCACTGACTGTGTTACACTCAATTTACATTGAAAGGTGCTTTTTCATGAGTGTCAGTTGACGCGTTGATACTTAAATTGAGATGAGGGTAAGGTTAGATTATTATAAATGACGCCGATTATTATTTTGACGCTCAAATGAAAAAGATTTCACGCTTCATGTCTTTATAATTCGCGTGGAGAATAGGTTATATCTCAAGTACTAACTAATTTGAAGATCCAGCAAACGAGAATGGATTCAAATGGATTGAAATTTTTTTCTATCCGAATGCGTATTTTAAATAGCGAATAGTTTTTTTTAGATTTAATTGGATTCAATTGGATTCAATTAGATTCAATTGGATGCAATTGGATTGAAAAACTGCATTTCTTATTCAAAATTTTGAATTGAACAATATTCACAATGTGTGTGTTGTGCATAGAAAAATAAGCTAATATTATTTTTAGATTGAAAGGCATAAAGATATACTCCATGCAATTCCTATAAATGAATAAAAATGCATTCAGGATTGAAAAGCATTCATTTTAACATTCGTGAATCAATATTTCTGAAAATTTGAATCCATTTTAATTCATTTCAATCCATTCTCGTTTGCTGGGGAGGTCGAAATTCAGTGAGTCAAAAAAGAACTGATTTGTTGTAACAAACGAATAAATGTGTTCACCATTGAATGAAACATTATGAATATATGATAGAATGTGTAAAAATCAATTTCAAAAATCAAATCTAAAAAGACTTTTAGCAGCAGCAACTGCCGTGACAGCCGCAACTAAAGAAAATGAAAAAAGGAAATATAAAAAAAGAAATACTGGATTGCTGACATTTATCAGAATCATGCAGTACATGAATTTTCATCAAGCTATATTTTTTATTTTGTGTTTAGACGATCTATGATTTATAAATTATTTTCGTCTGCAACTGAATTTGAAGAATTGTTAAATCTATTTTATCTACAATACAACGCTCAAAAGTTAAAAAATCTGAACTTTTGGGACTCGATTGTGTATTTTGAAATGAAATGAAAATTATAAAAGTGAGCAATGATTACTATGTATTGATCAATTAAATTATGAATATTCTAGTGAATTTGTTCACTTTTGTAATTTTCATTTCATTTCAAGATGCATAATCGACCTCCTGAGCGTCGACGCTGAAATTAACAGATGTCATAAAATCGTCTTGTCGCGTCTACATCCGGGTTAATAGCTAAACACTGCAAATGTATTCCATTTTCACACTCAAAGCATCAATAAGCATCAATAAGCATCAATTTATCTTTGTTGTCAAAAATTAAACAAGAACAAATAATATTTTATAAACGTAAAACGTATCTCCCGGGAAAAATGTTACATGTACCTAATAAACGAGAATGGATTAAAATGGATTAAAATTTTTTTCTATCCGAATGCGTATTTTAAATAGCGTATTGGATTTTTTTGGATTTAATTAGGTTCAATTAGATTCAATTGGAAAATCTGAATTTTTGGAACTCGATTGTGTATTTTGAAATGAGATGCAATTGAAAAACTGCATTTCCTATTCAAAATTTTGAGTTGAATAGTATTCACAGAAAAAGCTAATATTATTTTTAGATTGAAAGGGATAGAGATATGCTCCAATTATGCTGCAATTCCTATAAATGAATAAAAATTAGAACATTCAGGATTGAAAAGCATTCATTTTAACATCGTGAATCAATATTTTTGAAAATCTGAATCCATTTCAATTCATTTTAATCCATTCTAGTTTGCTGTATACGTAGACATATTTCATATATAATTATATATAAAGTATGTCCATTTTTTATATAATTGTATGTAATTTTATATAATTTTATATAACTATATATAACTATATATAATTATATATATGAAATATTTTTTCCCGATCTGTAAGCACAATTTCTGTGTTTTTGAGATAAATATGTACTAACATCTTTGATCTTTGAAAAGAAATAGAAGAAAAAGTTTTACAAGTAAATGAAGAAAGTAAAGTATTAATCGAGCGATTCTCTTATGTATATTTTTTATACAAAATAGTAACATAATTTTTTATCACAATTTGATGAATTGAATATTTAATTATTAATTTTATGATTTAAAGAAAATTAAATCATATAATTAATTAATTCTGATAGCAAAGCCTGCGAAGACAGATTTTAAACAGAGCCTGTTACCAATTTTTGATTGCAGAAAGGCACCAAATTGTATGTAGAATTTATTATCTGACATTATCAGCAAATTGCTGCCAGAAATATAACAAAACCTGCTAGATATGCTATGCCAGCAGATTGATAGTAGAAACCGAGCAAAGTCTTGCATAACCTGATGGCAGATTGAGAGCAGATTGAGAGCAGGGTCTGATTCGAACAGACCCTGCTTGCTCAGTTTCTACTATCAATTTGTTGACATAGCCTGTCAACAGACTTTGCCGAAATCCATAGCCAAATAC
>NW_012130140.1:523033-527758 GCF_000143395.1 Atta cephalotes
AAAATTTTAACAGATAATATAGATATATGTACAGTACAATTAATTATCATTTTCTTAGAAGATTAATTTTAGTAGAAGAACAAAGATATTTGAATATTATAGATATGAGCAAATTTAAAATAAAAAACTTTTAAAATCCAATCAAGAAAATATATAAAAGACGGAGGACTTTATGATATTGGACATAAGCAAATAATTAAATTCTGTATAAATATATACTACTTTTTTAAATAAAAAACTATCAAGGGTCTTTTATTATTACAAACTAAAGTAAATCAACTCGCGTATTATACATTCTTCACTTCGTTTCACTAAATGTGCTGAATCGCAGCTTTATTCTCGCGCGTGTTTTACAGTTCTGTGTGAACAGAATAAAAAAAACTTCACTGACGAAGCACGCAGTGACTGAGCGTCGTGCTGGCCGTACACGCTTGATGAGCTTGATATAGTAGTGCACGCACGCACGCACACAGCACAATTTGCAGCAACACGCATAGCACAACGACGCGACGACGACTGAACGCTAAGTGCCGTTGATTGGCTTGATATAGTAGGGCGCGCGAGCGCGCGGCGCAATTGGCTCCGCTGTGCGCGCGGGAAATGATTGGTCAATTTAATCCTAGAATGCGCGCCGCATTAAGCATTCAAACGGCGTTCAGTGCCTATTAACCAACTGCTTGGTGACGAGAAAAGAGACATCCATAGCTACCGTTATTTTCTGACAGTATTTTCTACTACCTTTTTCTATTATCTTTTTGATTAATTAATCCTTAGGACTTTTTCTCTCTGACAACAAAAATAATAAATTTTTGATTTTTGAATAAAATGATAAGAAAAACTTCTTTCTTTTTTCTCTCCTTCTTTCTCATAATATATATCTTACAAAAATGGAATAATACAAGTGAACAGAAGGAATAAACAAGGAATGAAATAAAAGTAATAGGAATGTACAATGAACAAAAATAAGAATAATATAAAAAGTAAGTCATATATTTCAATTTTGATAATCATTAATTTCATAAATACTACATTTTTAATTTATATAAATTATTTATTATTATTTTATAATTTAATTTAATTTTGTATAAAATATATATATATTAAAACCGTATATTTTATTTTAAATTCCTAAACATTTTTTTAAATGCTAGTTACGCCACTGTCTTTTCCCCTACTTCCGTGGCTTCATCGTCGATGCTGCCATTTTTTTCTCTCCCACTCGTTCTGAGTCAATTTACCAATTGAAATCAGTGTCGGTCGCGGCACTGAATAGTCCGCCAACCGACGGCGTATGATCTTGTCCCTCCTTTCCCCTTCATCTATCTATTGTAGAAGGGAACTGTTATCAAACTATTCACCGGTCCAGTAAGGCCCTCATTCAAATTCCGTGACGAGATTATTCGCGTTCTCGTCGCGAATTAAATCCCATAATCCCACATATAGATTGTCAAACTAAAATAAAAAGAAGACATGAAAAACTCAAGAAGTTTAAGAAGACATGAAAAACTAAAGAATTCAAAGAAAAAGAATAAATTAATAATTATGGGAACTAAAGGAATTAAGGGAAAAAAAATTTTACCTAGAAAATATTTAATTTTTATTTGCAATACTTTACTTTCATTCCAATTTCACGTTGATTGCGCCTACCAGCATGTAAAGTAATCGTGTCGAAGTGAATTTTTGAAATCATCACCTACGGCACTACTACTTAGTATGCAAATAAGCTAGTGAATTAAGAATGTTCTTTTCTAATTAATTTATATTTCTTTTAAACTTCATCATATATTAATTGTTTTCAAATATTTATCAGGAAAAATTAAGTGTACATCAAAAATTCATATTATTACATATATAATTTACATGCATTGATAGATGCATACATTTACAGAGAATATCGAAATTTAAATTTGATACTATTCTAATTTTTTGTCATTAAAGTACCTACTAATTATACATTTTTCAAAAAGATACTAATGAATGTATGTTTAATAGACGTGAAAAGGATAGTTAGATTTGTGAACGCACCAACGAGCGTTCTAATGGTGCTCCGCCCATCGTTACGGTCACAAATCGAAATATCCTTATTGCTATTTCTGGAAAATGTATATTATTTCTTAAGAGTCTGAAACAAAATTAGCATATAATATTAGTATACGCCATACGTCTTAAAAAAAAATTTATATACATATGTTATGTATACAAATACATACGTTATATAGGTGTGTATTTGTATATATGTTGTGTGTTTAAACATATTTTTGTGGACGTCCGCACACATACGCTAATGTGACATAAAAAATTTACCACATGATAACGTTCTCAACCCTGAAATTTATGTCGTAGAAAAATATATGTAAAATTAAAATTTTCAATATTATCTAAAATCTAGAAAATAACAGACAATTATATCCAAATTTTATGTTTAAAAAAATTGTGTACAAAAACTTTATACATATTACGCTTACTATGTACTTTGAAACGCTATAGTGATTTTATGATGACCGTGACTTTCCCATGCGGGTCTATTTTAAGTACCAAAGTGAAGCAATGTAGTACTACACAATGCCGATTACTTGTTTTATTTCCTTTTCATTTGTCATCTTTTGATTAGACATATGAATGTATTAATCGTGTATAAAAAAGAAACCAATTTCGAGAAATTGTTAAAGAAAAGCCGAAAATAAAATGATTATTCTCCAAGTAGGACGCTGTATATCTAAAATAGTTAATAAAATCTATTTTCAACAGAATATTGTGTTCTAATATGTGTCTATAATATATTATATTAAATACTTTACACAGATGATTTATGAATTGTAAACTTATTCCTTTGAAACGAATCATCTTCACATAACTATCAATTCACTTTGACACGTCGTAGCTAGAAGTACGATTGGTATCTATATGTAGCAGCAGCTTCAGATGGAATGCCACGAGAAATTGCCAACAAGTTACACATGCACAGGTGTTTCTTGAGATATCACGTGTGTCTGCTGCCATATGTTTGTTGTCTCTCTATCTTTGAGATCATTTTATATTCGAGACCTCTCTTCAATGCATTTCAAATAAATTTAATTTTGTATTTTTTTTATTTGAAAAACATAAAAAATGTATTATTAAATTTTTCTTATTACATATATTTTATAATCTCAAAAATTTGCTGAACATTGTTTAACTGACATTTTATTTTATTATGATTTAATAATAATTTGATATACACAAAGATCGATAATATAAAGTAAAAAGGAATATTCTGTAATTAGAAGAATATGAAATTAAATTTATTTGAGATGCATTGAGAATTAAAAGATCTTGAAAATAAAATGATATCAAAGATAGAGATAAATCTTTAATTGATTTTAAATCATTCTAATTTTTTTAATGTGAAATTAAAAATATATAGAATATTTTGTAGACACTATTGTGTTTATTACATTAAGTCCTCTTCTTTAAGATTAGAATGATAATTAATATAAATTCAGTTCTTTGTAAAAGAATTCAGAATCAAATTTTACAGTCACAGTTTGTCGAAAGCGTTTCAGGGGAGCGAGTGTTATTAAATTGGATAGAATGCCATGCGTAGGCTCAGGCCGGATACTCGCCGAATGAATCTCATCCCAAGAGAGAGGAAGTCCGAATTAAGTCGAGAGATAGCCAAAGGGTTACAACCAACAAGTTCTCTTTGATATCCTATACAAACGATAAACTTATTGCGATTCCATTTGTTTCTTAATTGATCGACAATATTCTGATGAATTAGGGTATTGTAGAGAAATTGTAATATTTAAATTGTGCTATAAAATAAAAAATTAAAAATAGGAAATTAAAATAAAAAATAAATAAAATGATAAAAGTGATTATAACATAGATAAAAAACTAAAAAACAAGCAAAATAAAAATTTTAAAAAAAATGTATGTTTTAAAAAATGTATTACATAGGAGAGAGGGTATATAAAATATAATTTTTATTTTTATTCAAAATATATGTAAAAAATAATAAAAATTTCTCAAAAAAGGCAGTGTTAAAAATGTAAAGAGAACTCGGTAAAAAAAATTTGAAATGTAATAAAGAATTCAGATTTAAAATCATCTGACTCTGTGCTATTTCTTACATCATGTATTGTTTATAATAACTTTATACTTTTAACAAGATATATGTATATATGAATATACATATAGGTAGGAATAATCAGAATCAGTTTCACAACATGATAGAAAAGGATAAAAGGAAGAATTTGAGGATTTTTTTTAATAAAAGATTATATATTATAATAAATAAAACAGTGTGTATTAATTATTGTGTACAATTTAATCCTAATCTTTAACTATTATTTTTATAATTTTATATATATTACATAATATTTAAATGTTGCAGCTATTATAATTATCTTTTCAAGACATTTTTTACAAATTACATATTGTATATATTACCATGATATATTATTTTGACATATTTCTATGTATGAATGTACAAGATAATTTATTAACGTTCATAATTCAACCTCTTTCGCAAATAATGTCTACTACGCTGGGCTCCATTAAAACAGGGTCCAGACATCTGTGGACTGCACTACCCAAAATCTCGTCTAGCAAAAAATGAACCACACTACAAATAATAATAAGTATAAGTAAATATACACACACACACACACACACACACACACACACACACACACACACACACACACACACACACACAACTAATTATTATTAACTTTAACTTAA
>NW_012130140.1:531474-533214 GCF_000143395.1 Atta cephalotes
ATATATATATATATATATATATATATATATACATCTTAATTTATTCATAATAGTTTATTTATTATTATGCGATAATTAATTAAAACATTTTTTTTAATCTTTTTATTTTTTAATACCAAATAACGGACGTTGCTCTCCTTGTACTCGATACACATTTTGCTAAGCAGAAGTAATAGGGTGGGTGGAAATTTGGATACATCGGATCCGTTGCAAAATCCAGCTACTGTAGCTGTGAGATGATGTAAAAAACCGATTACTAATCCTTCTCTGACTTCATCCACACAGAAACTTTGCAAAAATTGCGTTTTTAAACTGAATGACAAGTCTGGTTGTAAAAATACCTGGAACAATTATAACCAACTTAAGTTTTCATTGTCTATCATATTTGTTATTATTAGAAAAACAGAAGATGCAATATAATTATCAAAGAAAGAAGAAGAAAGATTTTAAATCACACATACATAAGATAAAATCACAGAAGAAATTATATACAGAATAGAAAATAAAATATAATTAAAAATTAAGTTTTTAATTACATTAATTACATTAAATCAGAAAATATTAATGACAATTAAGAATTAATCTTAAGATATATTAAACTATATTAAGTTAAATACTAAATATATTAATACGGAGTTCTTGCACCATGTCTATGTGAACATTATTAATTTTAAATTTTAATTAGAAATTAAAAAATTTAAGTAAAAAAATCTAAAACATTGAATAAAGAATTAAGTTAGAAGTACAAACCAATAAATCCTGTAAAACTCCTTTAATTTTTTCTATAGTAGGCATAATAAGCATAGCTTGAAGTTCCGCTAATCCTCCATCACCATCCTGTGTGACCTTAGTAGCTAAAGTTTGCCTTACTTTCACTAAAATCTCACTCAAGTGTTGCTTCAGACTATGCAAATGATTGCGACATTGTTTTCGGCCAGCATTTAAAACAAGATCAGTACCAATTCTACAACATTATATATTAACTTATTATATTTATAGTCTATATTGTGCGCGCGCGCGTGCGTGCGTGCGTGTGTGTTTATACAGATATTCTAAATTATTTATACATTTTATTTAATATGTCTATTTTTCTTCACCTAGTAAAGTCTGTCTCTTTGGACAATATATTCATCGCTTGTAATCTACGATGAAATCTATCAAGAGCTCTCACTAAAATTGCTGTATCTGCTACATCTTCCACTCTTTTGCTCATCAAATCAAAATATTTTTTCATATTGCTCAAAATAAACTTATTCAAATGATCCATAGCTTTTATTTCAAAATCATCAACTAAATCGTCTTCCAATGATCGATTTATGAACATATCATTGTAGGAAGTCACAATTAGACATAAATCACTAAGAAATCCTGAAGAAGCCATATCTACGAACTCTATAATATCGTTTTCGCACATATCTTTCAAAATATCTAATTGTTCTGTTAATCTTTCTTCAGCATGTATCAAGAATTCAGTGCATAATGAATCAGCTGGTTCCTTTAATTGTAGCAAAAGATCTATATTTTCGGCTAAAGCTTTAGCAGAAGCATCTCTCTTATGAAATTGTAACCTGAGTTTAGATTTTAATTCTTCCAAAATATCCTCACAGTCTTTTTGGATGCCTTGAAAAGATGGCATGTTGCTATATTGATTTAAAACTCTTTGCGCATGAACATAATCTTGAACTGCCTGAAAGCAACAATAATTTATTATCTATAATTTAAAAACTAACAGAGAGAGAA
>NW_012130140.1:539661-543287 GCF_000143395.1 Atta cephalotes
ATATATATATATATATATATATATATATATATATATATATATAATATGTAACCAATTGTGCTCTGCTATTGCCATGGCACATTTTTTTTAATGAATATTTTGTTATTATACTGTATTTATTTTCCAAGCAACAATATTAATTTTATTATTTATATGCATATAATACTTACATATATTCTTCACTTTCTTATTTTATTTTGCGGTAATGCATTAACAAGTATTGGCAGCTATCAAATTGTAATGTTTGTAGGTTAACTCTAGATTATTCCACTAGTCTACTACTTCCAATCTTCAGATGCTGCGCAAAGAAGCATAACCCTACATCGTTGTACGAAAGCGCAACAAGTGCGGGAAACTCCTTAAATAAATTTATAATATCTTTTCAACAATACAGATATTTTGAACTTCAATATAATACAGACTTCGAAGTTCTCTTTCAGTTTTATTCGTTATATGAAAAAAGCTTAATTAAGAGGTAAGATCAAATCATCGTACGTCTTTCAGTAAAACAAATTTTAAAATTACAGCAAAATATGGAAATAAATATCGCAAGTTTTATGAAATTGTAAAAGAAATAATATAATCAATTTTAAATTGAGTTTTATTTCGTTGTTATCACTTTTATTAATAGAGTTTTAAAAATTTTCTTTACTTAACCTCTTTTGAGTCTAACGAACAAGAGCAAAGAACAATTAACCTTTAGAGAGCGAAAGAAGAGTCTATTTTTTAAACTTTACAGGTTTTCCTTGAATCAGTTTATTATTTATTATAATTCATTGTATTCCTTGACTTAAAATATACTGTTTCAACATCATTGTAGTGATTTCCTGTTCTGTAAAGGTTAATTTTTAACAAGTGTAGAATAATTAATAAAGGTATAAAATACAAAAAAATCGGTGTTCTTAATTCGTTTCTATTTTCTTTTATTTATTTATTGTAAATATTATTATAAATCTTTAACATAAGTTGAATTATTTTCAGGTGTAACGATAGCATATTTCGAAGACCTGTTCCAAATAGAGTTCTATCTCAAAATTCAAAGTTAAATTTTGTATAATATTGTGTTGTCAATCTTGAAGAGAAAGAATTTCTCCTTTGAAAAAATCTTTAAAAATTATAATTTCAATTGTATCTTATGAAAAAAAGACTTTTAATTTGAAAATCTCAAAACTTGAGTTTTGAGAACAATTGTAATTGTGTTATGAAAAAAAAATTTGATAGTCATTTGACATCAATTTTAAAGAGAAAAGAATTTAAAAATTCACTGTTTGACTCTAAATAAAAAAAGAAATTTTTAAGACATTTTGAAAATCATACTTTTAATTGTAAACTATGGATAGAAAAAATTTGAGAATTCCTCTATGGGCTATTATTTCAACCATGAAGAAAAAGGATTCAAAAACCATATTTTCAAGCTAAAATTCTGAGAATGAAAGATTAAAAAATTGTTTGATCTTTCAGACTTAAAACTGCAATTTTGAACTATACAGATTTATTTGCTTTTGAGACTTGCAATATTCTAATCATGCCACATCCTTGCGTCGTCTGTGGTCGTTCACGCCTGAACCCCAACAATCGCGAGGAGGAGTACATGTTTTTCGGCTTTCCAGTGAATGATGAAACTCGTTGCTGTCGTTGGCTAGAGTTTTGTGGTCGTGAGGATCTATACAAACTCTCAAAAAAGCAACTTCTTCAACGTATGATCTGCTCTAAGCATTTCCAGCCGCAAGATTTTCTTAATGAATATATGGATCGTTTAAATTTGACGGCAGTTCCATCGATTTATGATCCTAAACAGAGTTTGTATAATATAACATGTATTCTTTGTGGAAGAATACGAAAAGATCCACCTGCAGAGGATTACGACGGAACAACTTTTCATCATTTTCCTGGAGAAGAATTCCGCTGCCTCCAATGGTTGGATTTTGTTGGTGTGGATTCCTATTACAGATTAACAAGAAAGGAAATCCTTTACTGTTATATCTGTTCCAAACATTTTGATCGTTCCCAATTTATGCCAGGATTTAAAGGAAGATTAATAGAAAATGCAATTCCCAATGTTCATAATCCAGATAACAGAAAAGAATCTGTTATTGAGTTACAGAACCAAACAGAATCTATTACTGAATTACAGGCTGAACCAAAGCTTTTCAGCCCTTCAGGTAAGGGCAAAAAAGATCCACTGCCTATTACAGTATTGGAAAGCCAAGCTTGTGCAGCTTGTGGTCGGTCAAGATCCGATCCAAGAAACAAAATTGAACGTTACAAGTTTCATCCATTCCCGGCATACGAAATAGGTCGATGTTTGCGCTGGTGTCAATTCTTGGGCAGGGAAGATATACTCAAAATGTCTCCCAATCAAATACGCAAACTTGTACTTTGTTCAAAACATTTTCAGACCGGCCAAAGTTTCCACAAAATTGGCCCATGTGATGCAGTACCCACAATTAAGGATATTTCTGAATCTGAAAATATTATAGAGCAAAATGAAGATGATCAGGATCTTGGAGAAGATAGCAAAGATCTTTCCAAGGCGCTTAAGCGTGAGAGACCATTAGTGTCTAGCAAGAAACCCAAGATCGACAATAAACCTGCGCCATTGGCAAAAAAACGAGGAAAATCCCGAAGACCAACTTCCATTAATATTCCTAGACCTGTTCCCAATTATTTGGACAATCAAATAATTAAAAAACTACCTCTTCCATCTGCAACTAATTGGAAGATTCAGTTGGGAGATCAATTACAGCCGATTACAATTAATAATATTTCTTCAAATGTTGCAAATAATCAGGCAAACATTAAGAAAATTATAGTACCATTTACTGGCGATATATCAACTCTTGGTGCTCCAATACCAGTTCACAGTTTATCAAGTATTCCTCCGGGATTACTGATCAAAATAGACTTGCCAGAACAAGAACAACAGCGTCAAGAACAACAGCGACTACAACAGCAATCACAACAGCAACTACAACAGCGATCACAAAAGCGACCACGACAACAGCGATCACAGCAACAGCGACCACAACAGCGATCACAACGATTGCAACAACAGCAAAAATTATCAAAGGTGAAGAAGCAAAATAAGATAAAGGACATAACAAATAGTTCGAATAAACAAATTTGGGAAAATAATAATGGCCAAACTTCCGTTATATTGGAAAATGAGAAACAAAATATAGATAAAAATCTAATAGAATTTCTAAAAGTGTCTTCAGAACCAGTAGAAGAGACTTTAAATTCTAATGAAATAGAAATACAGGAAGAAGTGATTGAATGTTCAAAGTTATTGAATGTTGAAAGTGAAGTACAGGTTAGTTGAATAAAATATTTTCATATTTGTTATAATAACAATTACAAATATACAATTGCAAATGTATTTGGAAATAACAGTTATTTATAATTATTTGTAATTTCGTGATTGTAGTTTTTATAATTAAAACGTTATCAATAATTTAGAACAATTAAGTTTTTATATGAATGAATTTCACTTGTAAATTAAATATAGCATAATTCAGTTACACATAATATATAATTTAAACAAATTATATATAATTGTTATAAAATATGATGATGATGAATAGTTTATATATATATATATATATATATATATATATATATATATA
>NW_012130140.1:544928-548222 GCF_000143395.1 Atta cephalotes
CAAAACTGATTATTAATAATTAATGGATAAATAAATGAAAAATAGTTTTACATTTGTAATTTTATTTACGAATAATAATCCATGTGGTTTTAATAATATGATTAACATTGCTCTTAATGCTAATGCAGATAAAGGAAGAACACTATTTCGAAGAAGAGAAAAAAAAACTAATGAAGAAGAAAATTTCAAGTAAGAAGGAAAAACGACAAAAGAAAATTTCAAAAACTATGAAAAGAACCATGTTTCCTATCAACAGTGAGATTAAATATTTCTTCAAAAAAATGACGCCACTGATGCATCGATTACCAACACAGGCTAGAGCGATGATGAAATTATCGATTGTTAACATGGTAATTGATCAACTCTGAAATTACGAATTTATTTACTATTTTGGAATCAAGATTTTCTTTATAATTTTTTCATAATTTTGTTAATTAGATAATGTTTGCCGAAATTTTCAAATAATATTGCTGAAATTTGTATCTTTTCGAAAATTATTATCTAATATATTTTCTTAATGAAATAAATCCTTCAATTATATTATATTGGATAACGTTCAAGAATTCCTCCAAAATTTATTTGAACGATGCGAGTTGTTAGAAAAAAATACTATAAAATAGGTTTTGAAAATAAAGAAATAAAGAATCCAAGAAATAGAATTGAAATAGAATTATAATAATTTTATATTTTATAATAATATGTTTAATAATAATTTGTTAAATTCCTATGATTTAATTGCCGGTTTTAATTAAATAGCCCATAATATATATATGCAAAACTTTTTAATATTTATGGCAAGAGTATAATTTAAGCATTAAAGTTAATAGCAATATTATTATTTCACAATATCGTTTTACCAATGATTTACATATAACATCACACAAAGCTGCTTCGAATTAATAACAAAAATATATACAAAGGAAGATGTTAAGTTAGAGTCATTCTTCGGCCAAAATGA
The DNA here is from genome assembly GCF_000143395.1 of Atta cephalotes. Classification (NCBI taxonomy): domain Eukaryota; kingdom Metazoa; phylum Arthropoda; class Insecta; order Hymenoptera; family Formicidae; genus Atta; species Atta cephalotes. Next base: position 545,887 of record NW_012130140.1, read on the forward strand.
AAAAGTTCTGAAATGTACAAATTATATATGCACATATTAAACTATATTTCACTTATCTTATTATTTAAATATATGAACGCTTCTTTTTGAGAAGAGAAATTCCGCGATGTACAATTTGACGCCATAATTATATAACGCAATAAGATAAGTACTGTATTTACTGTGGCACTATTTTGTTATAATTTCTATACGTATACTGAAGGCGTAATAGAAATAGAATACGCAGACGAATTACTAGATGCTTTAATGCTTGTGGAATCATTTCATCTCTGTTATTTATAAAAACTAAGAACAAATGATAGTCGCAAGCGTTATGAGTGTCAAGTGGAACGCAGCCCTAATAAAATATGAAAAGCATCATCATTGTCTTTTTTTAATAATTTTAATACCTCCAGTATGTGTTAATCCTGTCCATATGTCCTGAAAAAATGTGTAACATTTATTAAGAAAATTCTATATAATCACTTTTTTAAATAGTCTAAATCGAAGAATTTGGAAAGCGAACTTCCCATGATTCTTCCGTGATGTTTCCCCAAGATAAGCGATAGATATATCATTCGAATCTGCTAAGTAGCCATTTAATTCGATATATATATAATTTGTACATCTTGAAACTTTTCCGTTTTAGCCGAAAAATGGACATAATTTAACATTCTTCTTTATGTAACTTTGCAAAAAATTGTACAATTAATTTGAAAATGACGCCTTTTTATTATTAGAACAGAGGTAAAAGCTGAATGGAAACTAAATTTCCAAGTATAAGGGCAATGATTAGGAACTAATCTGGTTTGGAGAATATGTAACACTTAAAAAGATTCTGTATACAGTGGGACAAAGAAATTTATAATAATGATAATGCGCCGATAGTTTTCGAAATATCATAATGTAAAAAGTCCATAATTTATTTTTTTCTTGTACGAAAATTAATTGAATCCAATATTTAAAATAGTGAGATTTATGAGTCGTTAATACATTTTTAACTCATGGAAATTGGTCCTTAATACATTAATTAATATTATTAAGAGTACATAAACTAAGTTTTTAGATTTAAAATATTTTTCTAAAAGTCACTCTGTGGCTATCTTTCTTTTACAAAAATTACATAAATTAGTAATTCACTATTTTTGCTATCGATTTGAAGAACTCTTTTAGAGAGTCGGGACTAGACATGATATCCGAGTCACTCTCGAGGCAAAAAAAAAATGCGTCTCCTCAGCGCATACTAGTTCTGGCTCTATTTAATTATATCAATAAAAGTGTAATAAGTTTAATATCCGAATCCAATTAGAAAGAAAAACAATTAATTTACGAATAGACTAGTTAGTGCATAAAAACGTACCATTATAATTAACTACGTATTCTATATTAACAATGTGTGTGTGTGCGTGTGCATGTGTGCGCGCGCGCGCGTATGTGTGTGTGTGTGTGTGTGTGTGTGTGTGTGCGTGTGTGTGTGTGTGTAAGATGGCGCATAAAATGTTATACCATTTGCTTTATATATAGCATATTTGTTTTTAACAAAATTGATATAGATAGAATTGGTATAGAATTAATTAGCAAAATTGTCTCTAATAGATAATATTTAATATAACTGATGTTTTACCTTATAACTTGAAGAGCTTTTGTATTTGACTTTTTTTCGACACAAATCTTCAGTTAACACACAATTAGTTACAACACAATTGCATGATGTGAATGGAATTGTCTTCGCCACATCCTTTGTTGCAAAAAATAATACAACTTTTACTTCATGCTCAACATTTTAAGTCAACACATAGTGGAATCAAAATTCTAATTTCACCATGAGTCAACAGTCCGTTATCTGCTATCTTATAAACTAGTATATGCGCCGTCCAATTTCTATTCGTGATGTTACAGCTAACAAAATTTCTACAAAGTGTGGAACGGAATTTGTCTACATTAAAAAACCCGATACTTTGCAAATACAGTTTTAATAAAATAATTAAATAGTATGACATTTCGTACGCCAATCTATACATACACATATAATATTACATACTTATAGACGCTCTCATTTCATAGTGTAAAAATGGCATTTGACAAAGAAACTGTGCTACAAAGGAAAGATAAGTATTGTGTATATTTTTATTTTCCTTGTAATTGTAAGATAATTTTCGTATTTTGTGGTTTACTTGTAACATTTTGATTCCTCTTAGATAATGTATTCTGTATTGATTTATGATAATATATTTAATGGTATCGTAAATATTATGAATATTTTTTTGAAACTGCCTTTATTTTTAATAGAGATGGATATCACAAGTTATTTGTAAGGCCGGAATCAGACTACACATTGAAGAATGAGATTAAAGATT
>NW_012130140.1:548242-566630 GCF_000143395.1 Atta cephalotes
GAACAAAAGAAACTAAAATTTCTTTGTCTTCATTGATAAAATTTCAATTTTTAATCTAAATTTTCAATGCATAGTCTGATTCTAGCCTAAATGATGATCATTTCTCAATTTGTTGAAAATAATTAACGATTAATTGAAAAAGATAGCTATAATTAAAGATAGCTTTTGAGTATCTAAACACAGTTTCTCTGCCAAATAAAATAAACACAGATCTTAAAAAAAATTATATAAATGCCAGATACAGCACTGTATATTAATCATTAATATATTTTCAAAATTTTTTTCTTCTCTACAACACATTGTTATAAAAATTGTCATTTATAAAAGAAGAGAAATGGTCACTCCCGATACATATATGTTCGTAGTCGAAGAAAATTTTTGCTATGTATTTATATATAAGGCGTTAAAAATATTAATAATTGTAACAATGTCATTACAAATAAAATTTATGTTAAGTGAAAAAGGTTTGACAAATTAATTCCTATTTAATTTTTATTAATTAAACTATGTTTGTGCAGAAACACTACTAATTGCACAGAATTGTTCTTTAATAAAAAAATAATTAAAAAAGAAGCCTGAATTATTTTCTCTGAAATATTCTTAAATAAAGTTTATATATAAATTCAATCAGTACCTGTTTTTATGGATATAACAAAAACATCGATATATAATAATTTAAGAATAATTCAAATATATATTATAATTTATTTATTTGTTAACAATATTATTTAACATAAAATATTCATTTCACTATAAAGTTGTTAAAAATACTGTATTATATATAATTTATTTGTTTTGCTGCAACTGTATGCCTTTTTCTCACTTCAACTCATAAATAATTTGAAAATTTATAAACAAATAGTTAAACAAATTACATTACGGACTAACAAAAAAAGATAATATATTAAACACCAAATTCAACACCAAATTAAACACCAAAGTTTTTCTATTATATTTATAAATAAATTTATTATATTTATATTATTTATATTTACTTATAAACAAATGACAAAATATTAAAAAATGATAAAAGTTAAAGATTTTTTAAAAGCTTAATTCAATTACTTTTGTAATTTTTTTTTTAATTTTGATTAAAAAATTTTTTAATTTTACTATATAATTTTATTCTTTTAACCTTAATCTACACAACAATTTTTCATAATAATTCATAATTGTAAGAATAAAAAAATTATTTAATAACGAATGTGAAAATAGATATACAGTGCTTACAATGCTTGTTCTACTAAAGTGAAACAATATCTACAATATAATAATATAATATTTACATTAAATAGCGAAATAACATTATGATAAATAGGCAATGCTACTATTTATATAAATTGTATTATTTATTTAATAAATGTTATTAAGATACTTATTTCCCTGACATTTGTATGATACAAATATTTTTGAATTATTTAATTATTTATCTAACTGCGAAGACTTTGCAATCGGGTTTTCATCTCTTCAAGTTCTTTGTCATCATCTTCTGTTTCTTCTTCTGCAGAAGTAGAAGCAATTCCAGGATTTTCTGTGACAACTGCAGGAGCTGTACCAAGCTGACCAGCTGTGACTTCCCATAAAATCTAAAAAAGAATATAAAAGAGTTACATTTTAATATAGCTTTTATATTTATATAAAATGTGATTATATATATACATATATATATATATATATATATATATATAAATTTTAATAAAAAATTCTAAAAATGATTAATTACAAATTTGTCAAGTAGCTCTAATTCATAAAATATGCAATAAAATGAAAATCATTTCATTTTATTCTATTACTATGTTATTAATCAATGATTTACCTTATCAACTTCTTCATCAGCTTCATCTTCCATATCTTCAGAATCTTCAATAGAATCCATTGTCTCATCTAACATTTCTTCAATAATACCTGCCTTCATCATCTCTTTTGACATTTCTCTCATAGTTGCAGCTACTTCTGGTACTCTTATTAAAGATTGCATTGCTTGCATCACTTCTGTGGATTTAGAGACCGAACCAGCAACTCTGATTGTTGCTAACTGATTTTTCATTTGTAATGATACAGAATTTAAGTGTGCCTTAGAAGTATAAATCTTATTGCAAGCTTTGCGAGCCCTTATAATCTCTTTTGCAAGGATTTTACATACATCTTTATCTCCTTTTTTTGCTGCTTCTTTTAAGGAACGTTTAACTTTTTCTTCTTCTCTCTGAATCGCTATACAAAAAAGATTGATTATATTAATAATATCAGAATGAGTATTTTTTTGTTAATGTAAAATGAAAAAATATGTAAAAGGAAAGATTAGATTAATTTAAAAAATTCTAAACATTTTATGAAAATACTAAAAATTTTTCTAAAATTATATTTTTCCTAGATTTTATTGAGAATAAAGATTTTAACATTTTCCTATCTTATGTATAATCTAATGGTAATGTTTGTTCAATTTTGGTTTCCGATATAAAGATTAAGGTTGTTACTGATTAATTGTGATAATATTTTTAAATACTTTTTGAAAAAATTCTTTACATATCTTACCTCTAACCTGTCTATCAAGTTGATAACCTTCTTTTCTCAATTTGTGAGTCCATTCTTGAACCTATATAATATGATCAATAAATACCAATTAATATATGAGAACAAAAAGAAATATTTTAAAGAAGCTCACCATTTCCTTAGGATTTTTTTCCTGTGATTTTCCAAATAAACCCATGATTCAATCGTGTTTATCAAAACGTCAAAGCATTCAACGACATAATCTTCATTTTACTTTACTCACTGCAGAATTTTCAAGGTTAGGTTGTCAGAACGTAGCGCCTTTATATGCAAAGAACGTGCACATTGAACTACGTAATCACAGACGATATTTCCGATGGATAATACATCTAGTCTCTTTAATTTTTGCAATTTATTATAAATTTGATATTATCAGGGTTGGATAATAACTAGTTAAAACGTTAAAAGTTAAAAAAAAAGTTAGAAAGTTAATAACTTTTAACTTAATTTAGTTAATTTTAAATGCATTAAATTTTAACTTAATTAAGTTGCTTTTAAACGTTAACTTTTTAACTTTCTTTTTAAGTTAAAAATTTTTTTAAATATTTTAGAAAAATAATAAGACTAAGGATGTATGTTCGTAATAATCTATTCATATTTTAAGACCATCTTAAGTAATTTCTTAAAATGCTAATACAGCCCTCTGATTGGTTTATGCGGTTATGTCTTATGTCATAAGCCTTAGTCCAGATCTGCAATAGGTTTTAAGCTTTTAAGCTTTAAGTCGTAAGAAATTGACCAATTATAGTCAAATATTCTTCTCGCATTCGATTGTAATTGGTCACTTTCTTATGGCTTAAAATTTATTAAAAAATGATCTTGTATTTTCTCTATGTGCTTTTTTTTAAATTATATAACTTATATACTATATAGTTATATACTATATAGTATATACTATATATACTATATAGTTATATCGTTATGTGTTATATATTTATATCACATATGAATAAAAATAATTAAAAATTTAATTTACTTAGTAACTTATACTATTATTTAATCTCATTTTAAGAAAAATTAGGACATTATGATCTAAAAAATAATTTTTTTCAAAATTAACTTTTTTTTTAACTTAAGTTAATTCAATATTGACTTAACTTACGTTAAGTTAATTTTTTATTCCTTCAACTTTTAATTCCTTTAACTTAATTCCTTTAACTTAACTTTATTAATTTTATAAAGCCATTAACTTTAATTTTCAGCTAAAAAAAAACATTAACATATCCTGGATATTACATATGCAGAGAATACTGAAAGATTTTATAAGAAATTACTACGTTCTATAATTTATAATACACTGTCACCAAGATTTTTTTTTATTGTCAGATGGTACATACAGAACAAAATCTAGTCTTGGATCTGTAGATATGTTACCCGCCAGAAATATCCCAGGCAACGACAAGATACATATCACTATATAGATCGACATTCTTACGGGAGTTTATATTAGTAGCGAATTTTCGACGTTCTACTTTACATATTGAACTTGCCGGTTTCGTGAAGAAATGTAGCTGTAACCCTGATCATACTTCATATCGCATAATTTTTTTCAGAAAAATCATCTAATCTTTACCGATATATTATATAAAGCGAAATTCGATGAGAAATAGCTCAAATCATTGGAATTTAACTAGAAGGTAATTAATAATTCTTATTATATATTTTCATACATTGATAAATACGTGAGAATTTTAAGAACTAATCGCTTTGAAAACTTTTGAAGTTCTTGAACAATTTTAAAATTCATAATACGTGTTATAAAAATTCAATATTATATTATATTATTAATATCTGTATGTTATGCGCGCTGAATTTTAATATAAGTGTAAATTCAATAAGTTAAATAATTTTGATTTATATATAAAGTATAAAGTGAGACTTAAAAATCATTTTCGTGTGTATATATCATAATTTCTTTATATGTTTTGCTAAGATTGTGATTTATATATCTTGAGAATGATTAAAATATTTAAATTTTAAATCATTTACAATCTATTAATATTATGCCTCAAAATGCGACGCTATATATAAACATTGATTTTCTAACAATTAAATATGCGTGTATAAATATCCACAGAAGTGTACAAATATAGCACAGAAGATTGAAGCAATATTGCAATGATGCAATATTGCAGATTGCAATGTAACATTGCAGAGATATTACAGAAATGTAAATTATAAATATGCCAAAATGTCAGTAATATGCTTGCAATATTCTACAAACATTGCAAAACTGTAATTCTTTAATTGTTACAATAATAATAATATAAATTTTTCAATATTTATGTGTTTTTACAATGTTTATGTTTTAGTTTAACAGTCGTTTTTATGATATAATAATTAATATAATCCATTTTATATTTAAATAAAAAATTTATTGATCTATTATTTGACAGCCATTTCATTAGCTAAGTTTTATATTTATTTTAAATATGAAAACAAAAGATTATATAATATCGATTTTGGGTACAATCAATGCATCACTATCAGATAAGGTGATAAACAATTAAGCTGCTAAAAACGATTTATTGAAATATATTAATTATGTGATCGATGATGTATTTATGTCTGATGTGAACGCAAGAATAAACTAGTGCTTGAACTTTATTGATAAATTTCATACATTTTTTAATCGATTTCAATTGACTCGGAGTAGTTTCGAATTAAAAAGAATCACTGCGGTTAACTTAATTCATGATTAAGTTACCAAGCGACTGTATTATTATATTAATATGAATAATATTTGTAGTTTCTTCTGGGTACACACATACATGCTTTATCCTTAAGAATAAATTTATCCTTCAGAATTACTATATTTATTGGAATATTTTATGGTTTTATCATAAAAAAATTGCTTTTGAAAAGCACATATCAGTAGAAATGCGATTTATAGAAAAATTAAAGTTAGTGAGATGTATAGAAATAATTTTCATTTTAGAGTCTTTGTAAAAAATTTATCCAAATACATTACATTGCAATATTGCTCGAACGTTTTGTTGCAATATAATAAAAAAAGTGGACATTAACATTGTTGGAATTTTGCAACAATGATTCAGCAACGTTTCGCAACCACCATGCAATATTGCAACGTTTCAGTGAAATCATTCTGCAATGTTTTCGCAATTTTTCTGTGCTGTGTGGGTAGTGCAACTTAACTAATGCAATGATAATTCAATCAAATGGGTATTTTGGAATTATTTGTTTGGTCGAAACGTATAGTAGCGGTCACGCCAATGCGTCGCGTCGTTTTGGCGCGTAAATTCGTCCGTGCACTGATTACACTGAAGACAAAATAGCTTCGTCTCCAACGCGCGATCAACTTCACGCAGTTCACGCGGCAAAAGTGACGCGGGCGGCGAACATGGAACGGATCAGCTCCGAGAGTGGCAGCGCGATTCAATCAAAGGGTAACGTCAAATTTGTATTTGTCGCTTATTATAATATTTCAAAACGCGTACTTATAGATTTGATATTCTCCAAGAACAGGACGCGCATTGCCGAGGCGCTATTGTATCATTCTTGCCATTCTTGGCGTAAATTAGTTGATCGCGCGGGAGACGAGTTGCTTCGCCATCTTGATTTGTATTTGCGTTTCATTTTTCAGAACACGGTGATTCAGGATAGATCAACTCCGAGATAGACGAGGTATTTGTTGTTTATTTCAATATTTTTAATTATTGTTAATTATTATTATATAATTAATTATTATTATATTTAATTAATATTTTTATTATTTTTAATTATTATATATATATATATATATAATAATTAAATAATAATATATATATATATTTAATTATTATATATTTATATAAAATTCGTATTTATTAGAAATGCTGGATGCACATCACTGCGGCACTTTTGACGCACGAAGTTAACCGAACGAGAGATAAAGCCATTTCGCCATATTAATAATGTTCATTTTTCATTCACAGAACATAGCAACAACGCGGTGGGAACGCATTAGCTGTAGGATGAGTGCCACGAGTGGTATTATGAGTCGTTTAATTGTAAGTAAACTTACAACTTTGCATTTATCATTTATTGCAATAGTTAATCATAGTGTAATATAGATTCACGTACACTAATATTTGTTCGAATGCGTATTTCGCAATATTCGTTTGACCGAAAATCAATCGCGTAACGCTGCATTATTTTTAATGCGTGAAATTGATCTCAGAAGAGACGAAGCCGTTTCACTATATTAAGCGTTCACTTTTCATTTTACTTACGGCGGGCACAGAACGGATCGGCCCTGAGACGAGTGCAGGTATCGCGACGCGTTCAATTGATAAACAAAATTTGTATAATTTTCCATTTATTTCCAATAAATATTGCGTAATATAAATTCGTAGCACTTGTATGCTAATAATTCGATCGCAAATATATATATTCAGTTGAAAATCAAGAGTAGCCAAACCAATATGTCTGATCTTGGTTTGTTAATTATGCGAAAAATTCCTTTTTTATCTATTACATTTATACTTTATTTGCAGATCATGAATTCGGACTGATTCCGAGATAAATGGCAACGAGACTCGATCAAATGGTAATTAAAACATTGTATTTAAGAACCGCATAATTAATAGATACTTGTATTCGCGACTTCAAAAACGGAACACGCAGCTGAGTGATAGTTTTATTCTAATAATTAATTATAACCGCCCTCAAATGTAATCAAGAATTTTTATTTGCTCTAGCGAAATTGTGAGTGTTATATTAAAAAATGATAAAAAAAAAGAGGAAAAGAAAGTTAGAAAGGTAGCTAGAAATGACGACAGACGGCGAGGTATTTTGTAATATATTTTATTCTTCGTTACTCTCGTGGAAATGATTGTTTATTTACAGAATAATACATTATTTTACATTGTAGTAATATAATATAATACACTGCGCATTATCGTTACCAATTTCTAATATATATTGTATTAGAAATAAAAGATTTTAAATTACAATTTAAAACTTTAAAAATATATAGTATACTTTTATGATATATATAATTGATATATAGATAATAATTAACAGATATATAGATAATATATAGATATACAGATAATATATAAATAATATACATAAAATATTTCAAAATATTTAAAATTTATAATAGTTAAATTATGTAAAAATTAAATAATTGCTTTATCAAATTTTATATAAATCTACATCTAAGAAAGCAGTTTAAATTAAAACAATATTCTTTTAATTAGACGAAATTTGAATAAAATGATACTTGAATAAAAATTGTTTTTTTAATATATTTATTGTAATATATATTAATATTATATATATTATTTATTTTAAAAATAATCTATTTATACATTATTTTTATTTAGAATTATATTTGCATGTGTTACAGAGAGATTAGTGTTGCATGTATTACAATTCTTCTGCACATCATGACGCGAATACAACCTGACAAACATTTTTAACTTATGAAGAAGAATTGAATGAGAAGACAATTCGAGAAAGGGAGGAGACTTAGGAGAGATATTAGGTGGAATAACCTTGTCGTAAGTATTATTATTCTTTATTTGTATACAATTAGTCGTCCTTCCCATTTATTCGAATTTTGATGATTTAAAAATTAGATATAATAATAAGAAAAAAAAATCAATCTAAAATTTTATAAAATTAATCTCTGAATTTTATTTTTATGAAGACTTCTCTTTTGAAAAAAGTATAATTATTAAAAAAATTTGGTTGAAATACAATTAAAAATTTTTTGAGTATAAAAATTATATTTTAAATTATTTGGAGTGCTAATTTAATTTGATTTTTGTATGTTTATGTATTATAGAATCATTATAGCTACCTAGATGATAACTCCATTATTGCGAATCGTTCGGTGAATGACAACTGATAAGAGCTTTATTATTGAGTACGGATCTGTGAAATATATAATATGTCAAATATAGCGACATATTATATATCGACCGTGAATATACTATTGGAATATACTATTAATACTGAAAATCTATAATATATGTAAAGCGAACTATAGACTTTCAATATTAGTAGAGTATATATCCGGCTATTATTATAATGATATATAAATTATCATTATAATGATATAATGAAATGAATAAAAATTTCACGGATCTGTTACCTTAAAATGAATGAATTATAAAGGACAAATATTTATCTTGGACACGTTCTTTGTTAATTGTTAATTTATGCTATTGTGCTAAAAGTTACACTTTCACATATACTTGAATAGCGAGAGAATACGAAATAGAAAAATTAACAGCAATTTTGCTAGAAAATTATTATTTATAGAATTAAAATAAAAATCAGAATTTTATTATCATTAAACTAATCTTTATCTAAAATACATATTACAAATAACTGATTATATTACAAATTGAAATTTATTGTAAATTTTATATCTAAAAAATTAAAATTAAATTCATTATTGTTATAGATAACAATAATAAGAAAAATACTTATATATATTTTTTATATTTAGAGTTACAGTTCAATAAAAATAAATGATTTTATACATGTATAATGCTGGAAGGGTTATTGAAACAATTAAATTTGTTTTATTAAAACTTTTGAAATACTTCTAACAAATTTTTTTTAAAGATACAAAAATTTTTTCTAGGATTTCTTCGAAAAAAAATTAGTGTTTATATATTTGTATATAAAAACAAAAAATAAAAAAATGTTTTTGAAAAGTTTATTAAATTAAGAGAGGCATACATATTTTCCTACATAAATATTTGTCTAAGATTAAATATTTTAAAATTGGTACAATAAAAAAATATGTATGTCAATTATTATAATATGACTATACAAAAAAAGATTTATTTATTGAAACGGAATTATTAAAATCTTTATTCAATCGTTACGAAAATGCGCTGTCTTTATTTTTTAAATATTGTGCACATAAATAGAAACATTTATCATAATAATGATAAATGAATTATTATAATAACGCTACAAGGATTTTTTTATGCAAACAGTGTACATACAATGTAAAATGTGTAAACTATCAATTAAATAACACAATATAGAAAGTAGTAATTAAATTTTATAATCGTTAATATATCTAATATTATTACATTGAAGTAAAGAATAAAATCCTTATATTGTTATATCGTTACAAAATCAATATCATTTGTGCATCGAACATTTAACAACTATTTCAGAATTGTTAATCGTATACTGCATTAGTTTTCAAATGATTGCAAGCAACTAAAAGATAGCGCATTTTCGTAACGATTGAATAAGGATTTTAATAATTCCGTTTCAATAAATAAATCTTTTCTTGTGTATAGTCATATTATAATAATTATTAGTTTCCATGAAGAACAAACATAAAAAAAAAGTAGAAATAAAACGATACTTAAATGATCGCAAAAAAATTATACCCTTTTTTGTCGCTTGTTTCCAAAGACGTTCACTTTTTGATGAATATAGGAGTTCGTATTTTCGAGATACCTTAATCGTCCAATGTCTGCAATTATGATCAGACAATTATATATGATATTTAAATTTTTCTAGCTTCTTAAAATCGTCTGAAAGTATAGATAAGCAAATTTATATCACAATCAGTATAATATGAGGTGTATTTAGGGAAACGCGTTTATATATTAGATATAAAACAAAGATAGAATGACACAATAACGCTAATAGTGTCTTCTTCATACCTAACTTCTTCGTACCTAACGTAATATAATAAAAACATGTAATAAAATAATTGAATTTAAAAAATGAGAGTCAAGCGCGGAAATTGTTGCGCAGAAAATTATTACCTATAATTAAAAATTACTAAGATCCATTTACTAGTAATAGAAAGATTTTTATTACCACTAAATGTATCTTATTAATTAAGAGCGTAAGAGCCGAATACAAAGTTCAAAATCCGGACATAAGACATCTTAAAGACATTCAAAAGATGTTCTCAAGATATCTTATGTCCCAACTTTGGACTTGTGTTGTCTATGTTCTTATGCTCTTTCCAGTTGCAATCGATAATTTATCTCCCATGGGGGTAAAAAGCTGATTCAACTATTAATATTTTACCCTATATATAATATAAATTATGTTTTACATGTTATCTATGTAAACAACCTATGAATTATCAAAGTTTACATGTTCTTTAATCATTGACATTGCATTAAACTGTAATACTCATATATATTTTACTTATCAGTATTATAATATTAGATATATATTAACGATTATAAAATTTAATTGTTACTTTCTATATTGTGTTATTTAATTGATGATAGTTTATATATTTTACATTGTATGTACACTGTTTGAAAATATTCGTGTAAATTAAATGTAAACAATACATAAAAAAATCTACGTGAACATAATCTTGAAATATATGGCACACACAATCTTGTATTTTATATTCCACTCTTCAGTGCGCAATATTATTTGCTGATAACCCAATCGTGATAAGAGGAATTTGTATAGCACGACATTCTTTCGGCATATTGGATGTGGTCGATGCAAATCAATACAAAATTGATAATATATAATAATATATTGATAATATATAATACAATGTATATAAACTATAATTGGCTATTTACTCAATTTTAATTAAAACTACTAGTGTAAATTAAATTCCATTCTATTTATAATTCATTATAACTAATTTAATATTATACCAATTATTATAATTTGTCAACGTAAATAATTAATTATGACCACAAATATAGTTCATTTTATGTAATTGATAACTACAGTTGTAAACCGCGACATTAAAAGACATATGATTATTAAAAATTTATTATCTAAATAATTACCTGTTAACAATAAATTAACGATAAATAATAATAATAATATAATAATATAATAATATAACGATAAATGAGGGATGTTTCTCGTTATATAGTATATGAGAATTCGATAAATATTTAATTTTTCTTCCCTTTTTAAAATAAGATCTTTTTATCTTTTCACGAATCAACACATATATTCGAACGTACGTTTGCAGTTGCCGGCGGATTTTGCTGAGACAAACAGAGTTCGTGATAGTATCTGTCTGGGTTCTAAATACCGGAGATAATTATCTCAAATAATTATGCTGAGATGTTAATGCATCGTAAGAGGGTTTCTCGTTTCGTAGCTTCTTAAGCGACAAAGCGGCCTCCTTTGCGCGTTTAACAATCTTGTAGAGTTACGCCCAAGTTTAACCGCCTCTTCAACATTATAGGTTGTTTCTCGGTTAGAGAAACTCGGGCAGATAGGAGAACTTTATTGATTGTGAATCGATATCCAAGTTTTCCCCGAACATGAACAAGATGACATCAAACTGCGTCGTTCGATCTCGACCGACCGTTCGATGTTCCGCGTTAAGATGCAATGACATACTAAAAAAATTTTTTAATGAATTTCAAATTCGCGTCGATTTACAATAATTTTTGATGAATTTATAACTATAATGTATCGAAAGATGGGAATGCGTGAAGGAGAGATGGTATTAAAATAGAAAGAAACGAACATAGAATTGACGTATGGATTCATACGTGAAGGTTTATTTAGGACAGTAACGATGATTGCATTACATTCTCGTAACTTATGCGTGAGACGATCGGGCAAGAGCCTCAAAACAGAATAAGAAAATACATCCGCTGCTTTCAGCGGATATCGAAGTCGGTGCTTCGATCAACGGTCGGGCCTTTGTTCCGAAGCACGACTGCGATGCTTTCAGATAGTTTTAACCGCAGGACAAAGTTTGGAGCGCCCCAGGCGCAACTCGGATAATTCGACTCGTAGGTCCCAGTAATAGGCGGTACGAAAGGATAAAAGTTACATTTCTAGGATTCAGGAACGCGCGCTGCTAGGTTGCCCCTTCTTGCCTGATCACGGAGCTTTCCAAGCAGTACATGTTATCGGATTTCTGACACAATTTACTCATTAATTTCTCTTTAGACATAAATATAAAAATTAGCAATAAAAGAGATACACGATACTGTCCATAGGTTCGTGTGTGAACGTATATGTATATAATATATATATATAACGATATAATATATATATATATATATAACGACACTTTAACAAAGAATTTTCAACTTTAAGTACTTTTCAGAAGGCTGCACTGCGTGTGAAGTTTCTCTCTTATCTTTGTGATACATTAACGTTGAAATAACAACAGATATTTCTTTCGTTGATCATTTTCTCTATCATTTGAATTTACCACATTTCCAAACTCATGGACAGTGACATATCTTTACAAAAAAATTGTCGTAAATTCGTTACTGAATTTATTATACACATGTATAATAAATTAACTCTCAATTAAACAATTGATTGCAAGCATCAGTTTCATCAAATTAACGTTTTAATATATATATATATATATATATATATATATATATATATATATATCATAAAATTAACCATGTAATTAATTTATACATATATGCTATAATAAATTAATTTCTAATCAATCAGTTGATCACATAAGTATCGATTATAAAACAAATGCCATTGTTTTGGCGCAATGGGATGCGGATGATAACAGAGAGATTTATACTTTATACTTTCTCCGGCTGTCAAAGCTGCGACCTACCGCTTCTCATATTGGCTCTCTCGATTCATGAATCATTAGTGGCTTGAGACAGTATGGTATAGTGACAGTGGTTGACACGGGTCGAATGTAACAGTATTTACATGGTGATAGTTACATGTAAGCATTTAATAGTGCCAATTAAATATCAATTTGCTAATAGTGTTACTCTCCTCTTTTCTTTTTCTTATTCTTCGTTAACGTGGGAGCAAATGAAATAAAAAATGAAAATAATCCCCGGTCATACATCATGCACGCAGTTTCTCTTGTTTCTCGCACACGAACACGCAAACACGTCATACTGTGTGAGCATATTTTTCTTACAAAAATTAAATAAAAACTTTTAGGAAGAATTTTTTACCAACATATATTATAAACCTATTTAAATTATAAAAAATATTATAATTCTATTTAAAAAGTACTCGACGTACGATAGTCTAACGTACACAATGACAGTATTGCTACCTAGTTATGTATCCATAGATACACAATTTGATATCGAGTTCATAGAAATCCATTCTCATTCCTCACTTGTATTATCTTCCATGCTGATTTTCTCCATACGTACGAGACATGCTCATTCGACACATCGAGTTCATGCTTTTCAACATGATTTTATGTAAACACAATCAAATATTCTGACCCACGCTCGATGTACGACCTGTTAGAATACACGACACTATTTGGTTGTCATAATCGCTGTAGTAAGCTCGAGGAAATACATCGGGCCTATAAATTTACTAACTTTCTTTCGAAATCATTTTTTTGAGAAAGTGGAGGAACTTAATGCTATATTGACGCATTCAGCCGAATCTACAATGAGCCGAATTCTCTTCTTCTATTCCACAAGTTGTATATGTGTTGATCGTCATATAAATAATTCTATAATAGACTGAAGTTCTCTAAGTCCACAAGTATTGTATTTAATTATATATCTCTATATAACGAAAAGCAGCATCAATATCAACAATTTTCAAAACGGACATTCGATACATGCAAAAATGTACGAAACTAATTTTAAAACAAATTGACATCAGTTTCGTTAACTCTTTGACACTTTTAGTGGTATATCTATATACATTACAGTGATATTCATATGACTTTGCATAAAAAGAACTGTATCAAGTTATAAGTATGAAAGTGAAATGTATCTCTCTCCCTTTCTTTCTCTTTTACTTTTAATTATTAATAATAATTTCACAATGTATCGTATAGAAAAAAAAAAACGTTTTTAATTTTCAAAGATATAATTTTATATGATAATCTAAGATTATAAAAAGAATTCAATCTTCGAAGGATCAATATTTCTTATCTAAGACACTTAAAAAAATGATTTACAATATATAAATAGAAACTTTCTACTGTTTATCATTGTTTTTTTTATACTGACTAATAAATTAGAAAAAATTAATGTTTATTTTATAAAAAATTAATTAATATATATCATCAAATATATATATATGTAGCTTAAACCATTAAAATTTAATATACACATATTTCTGATCATTAGAATGTAATAGAATTAATAATTATATGTTGTAATAATTATATGTAGTTATTTCAAAAAATATTTTTTTTGTAATAGATTTAATTCATTATTTAATTGTTAATCTAAAAATAATATTAACCCGGAAATATAAATATCTAAAGCACTTTTATATCTTAGTAACGAAAAAATGTGAATTATCACAAAAAATATTGTTTTATATAGATTATTTAACAGATTTTATTATTTAACATATTTTCTTTTGTTTTTAATAACAATTCTTTATGAAATTTAAATATTTCATCGAAAATCAGCAACAAAAAAGTATTATATTAATTAAAATCTTATTTTTTTCAAAAAACTATCGTAATGAATTATTTAACATGTTTATTCTTTTTTACATTCATTTCATTTCTATTTGTTTTTTTGAAAATTATGATTAAATCCATAATTTATAATATTCTCAAATCTATCAAACTGGAAAATAATCAATAATATACGATGTTATTAATTATAATTTTAATTGGGGTGTAAAACATCTTAGATGATCGTTTACGTAAAAATAATTAATTTTATTAATTTTGTTAATTTTTCTCTCGAAAATTCTTCTCTGAATTGTTTCCTAAAATGTTTATCAGAAAATTAAAGGCTCTGCTTTAGCGAGACAGATAGTAAAATAAAATACATTCCGTATAATATAAAATTATACCGTAAAATTTAATTAATGCTAAATATTAATAATGATTTCCGACAGAAAATTAGATCAAAATATATATTTTACTATATTCCATATTTGCTCATACAGTTCTATTTAATAAGAAAATTAATTAACTAATACGATTTTTACTGAACGCGACCGATTTTTTGCATTATGATGAGATATAGATTAAAAGAAATTAGTGATTACCAATACATCCGTGATATTAAATTGTGTAATATTGATGCAGTCCACAAGCTCAAAAAATGTTTCCAAAATATCCCTCTTTAATCCTCATCAGCCCGTAAATTCAGTCGATCACGTATTGCTCATTATTAAAACATTCATCGCCGAAATCGCTCAATCGAACGCGCATTTTTAAGAATTGCAATCGTTAATCGCTCTCATATATTCTATTAAACGTGTCGCGATTATGTATTCTCACTGGATTCGAAATCGATCCAAAATTTCGTATTATTACGTACCTAATTTTCCTGTTAGTTTAACACTCGCTCATTGAAACAGGATTTTTGATGATAAATATATTTAACTATACGCTTTCTAAGTTTTCATGATGCGATCGGCGATTAATAATATCTTCAGAACCTAATTATCGATTACGAATGTTCGTCATCGCGAATAATCAGACTTATTTTTGTTTCTAATGAATTAAAAAAGAACGGGAACATCACAGTCGTATAGAGGATGTATAGTAAACGTCCGTTCGTATTTATGAAGGCGAATTTTTCCTATGGTATGTATGACTTTCGAGTGCTATACGAACAGACAGTTACAATGACTTAAAAAATTCGTTTCCCGCAAGAGGAGAAAAATTATTGAAGTGAGTAAAATCAGGTTTAAATTATCATATAGTAAATGAAAAAAAACTTCCTCTAAAGCCAGATTTAAATATAGTACGCGAGCGTAAATAAACTCGATTGAGATGCACTTGCTTCGATAAATGTAAATAATTTCGCGTTGATCGTTGGCGCACATTCGTTCGCGCACGTTCATTCGGCTTAAATCTGGCTTAAGAAAGTATGCGCTTAATTCCTAATTTCTTCAGTATTGAAAGAAATATTGAGAATCAAAGTTGCTTCGCAGCTGCGAGCTGCATTCAACTTTCAAATTATGATTAAATTAAATTGTAACGATAAACAGAGATTATGCACTTGAAACGCATTTGTTTAAATCGAAATAATGTTAATGAATCGTAATGTCTTTGCGCAGCGAGCCACCCCACAAAAATTTATTTATTTCGGACTTCTCCGAAAGTAAAAATTCTTCTTGGAAGAATTAGTTGTCGACTGTAACTTACCCATATGGGCTACTACTGGCAATTTAGCCACGCAGCCAATTAATCCCACTTCTCCTGTTTACGGTACGGGCGACGAGTTCCTGATGAATGACATCGTCCGTACGGTCATTTCTCTTGCACGCTATTTAGACGTAAAAGTATTTCACCGCTGATGCTTTCTCCTCGAAATAGTCGGCGTGACGCGAACGAATGAGATAGAATGAGAAAGGATGCGTAGACAAATTTAAGACTTCATGTCCCGGTCGGATAATAGACTTGAGTAACACACTCCCTCCCGACAAATTTGTCAACGAGGTCGTCACTTTCTTCGGTGAGTTGAGCTATTGGCGACTCTGGATGGCTCTCGATCTTAAAGTTGCGGTTCGTTGTAAATTGAGCCAGGACTCGTCCGCGTGGTCGCTGTGACTGCTTTTTCTTAATGCGAGCTTCCGCCGCCAATGAAGAGACAACTCGTGAACAACAGCAGTAACAGCAACAGCGGGGGCGAAAGCGTGATACCTTTAATGAAAAAAAAAGAATGATTTCACAGTTATGAGCCTTTGACTTATGAGCCCGATAATACAGCTCTTCATCATCAGGATCAACTTTTCTTTTTTCTTTCTTTTTTTCGCAATTGACCTCGTGAAGAGAACCGTACGGTGGCGTTATCGATCCACGTCTGGCCTGCATATGGAACCACGCGCGTGATAACTCATGTTAACGATGACATAAATAGTAATATACATATCGCACGTTTTGTTCGTGTTTACTCTTCGTGTACTTTTTTTTTATTGCCGCACGTGGAGCGCGAAGTGGAATAAATGCAGAGCGTGGGGAGCCGTTGTGACGTAATAAAAATGCCGTAATATTTTTGCAACAATTGTACATATATGTTACGGACAATATGACTAAATGCAAAAATTCTTTCCTGTAATTATTACAAATGAAAAAATTCCCCAGATTCTATAGCTCAGTCGTCTATGTATGTAAAACAACGTTAAATACAATAGGCGAGTCATAATAAGTAGTCTTAAGGTTTTGTTTTATTAATTAATAAATAATAGCATATATTTGAAAATGAATGATGTATAACTAAAAAGAAAATAAGCTATGTGTTCACAGCTATGACAAACTAATAATCAAATTAATAATATAGTATAATATAGGATAAATATGATTTATATGGGATAATGTGGCAATTTTGGATTCTGAATGCAACTATAAAAAAAAACTGATGTCCGAAATGATATACATTAAACGAAGAATGGTTTAAATCTTCATTCATTCTGGCACAGAATTTTTAGACAAGACATATATGCCTTTCTTAAACAATATCTAATTTATATTTTTAACAATATTATGATTTGTGACATTATAGAGAACACTAATGTTCACGCTGTATTTTTCTTTAGTTCAAATTCTGACATGACAACAAGCACATGTGCCTCATACTTCTCTGTATAGTTAACACAGTTTTAATACAGTTTGTAATTTTTAATAATATTTGTTTTATATAATAACGATCATTCATCAAATTTTTATGCGGTCAATATATTATAATTTGATCCAATGAGATGAGTCAATTGCTTTTCTATGTTTAATCTTATCCGTTTTTAAATTCTAACTTTGCTTTTAAAGATCAATCAATCGACTGGCACCAGCCAGTTGTTTAACTGGCATGGGATTATAGGGGTGGATCTCTCCTCACGACTAATTTATACTAATTTATTTCATCGTTTGTAATATGATACTGAAGATGATACTAAAATATTAGCTGAAACATCTATTTTATATATATATATATATATATATATATATATATATATA